>NC_057812.1:213886853-214113918 GCF_018294505.1 Triticum aestivum
GCAGGGATGACGTCCTTCAATGGCAGGGCTCAAGCGAAGAGCTTCCCCAATCCGTCCAGGGGAGAACAAGTATGCTTCGTCCCCTTCTTGTTGAGGGGTGTCGGATTTCTGATCCATCGCTTCCTCCGAGGTCTGCTGGAGTATTATGGCCTCCAACTGCATAGTCTCACTCCCGCCTCCATCCTGCAAATTGCGGGCTATGTCGCTTTATGCGAGCTATTCCTGGGCTGCGAGGCGCATTTTGATTTATGGAGAAGACTGTTCTGCCTCATCCCTCGTTCCTCGTCAATATTTGAAGTGGGGGGAGCCGAAGTGTGGCGCATCGCCGGCACCAGGTACCTATCCAGCACGCCGAAGAAGGTTTCCGAAGAGTGGTCATCCGAATGGTTTTATATCGATGATGTCGCCCTTCTCGACCCCGTCCGTATGGGCCTCCCCAATTTTCAATTGCTCCAGTGAAGAAACGTCATAGCTGGCATCCTCGGAGCCTCGAGGAAGAGGATAGCGCAGAGATCAGTCTGCTGCTTGGCAAGATTAAGATGATTGCCCAGTCTGGATTGTCAATAGTTGAGGTAATGGCGGTCTCCATAGCACGGGGGGTGCAGCCACTTCAATACAGAGGGCTGCCCATGTGGCATTACAACGGGGAAGACGACGCCTCACGCTACTGTCGGTAGGGTCCAAAGACTCCAGCTGCTCTGGCCAAAATATTGGCCAAACTATATACAGGGGAAAATGAGGAGTTCACCCGTCTCCAATATCGAGATGGATTTTCCATGTATAATCCTCCTAACTTGGTAAGCTCTAACTCCACTATTCTACTTATGTCCCTGAATCATTCTTGACAAGCAGTATCCTATCCGCTTATAATAGGAATGGCGAAAGGTTGTCGAGGGGATCCATGACCCTGCCCCTCAGCTGGAGAATCGCAACCGGGATCTTGACCCCGGATATGAAGAATATCCATACATATTTGTGGAGCTCGAGGATGGAATATTCTATCAGATGAGTTATGACGGTACGGATGTACCCATCATCGCCGATTACCCCGGCCTCCTTCCTACTTCGCATGTAAGTAATTTTAAAAGGCACTTTCTTTGAAAGACCTCCCTCACTATGCCTCACCCACCACACTATTCCGTGTTCTAAAGGGGAGGCGTTCAGCGCCGCACCATGCACCAGAAGCATCTCCAAGGAGAGCAGCGCCCAAGCCTGGCACATCTTCAAGAGGAAGGCAAACAATAACATGGCAGAACCCTCATTAAAGAGGTAAGGCTTTTCTTTTCAAGAATACCCTTTATGATCATCACATCAAATTGTAATACCATTCTCCGCATTCTATCAGGAAAAGTATCCACCGGACTGTGTCCGGGGATCCGGCCGGACGTGCATCCACCAGTCAGGTTCTGGACCCTGCGCAAAGGACGGGGGCTGACACAGGAGCGGCACCGAACTGTCCTTCCATAGAGGATTCAGAGGACATGTCCATCACGAATTCTGAAGTGGAGAGCGCTATGAATCATCGTCATCAGAGGGCTGTCCTTCGTAATCCCGGTTTTTCAAAAGAGGCATTTGATGCCTTCAATTCGGCCGATGCATACATCCGAGCTGCTCGGGATGGTCTTCTCCGAGCCATGGACCAGCATCTGAAAGATATGCGGGTAAGCGTAGATTTAATAATCATACACCAGTAGCTCCCGAGACTTAAAGTAGTTGATACAACTGATTTAAGGATCAATGTATAACCAGATGCTTACGAAGAAGAACAGTCTGTTATCTCTGGAGCTAGAAAAGTGTCGGACCCAGCTAGCTGCTGCCAATGCTGAACTGGAGAAATCCAAAAAGGCATCTCCTGGTAATGTATCCCTCGAGCGAGAAAACATAATGGTAGACCAACAATGCTAGCACGAATGCTTACCTCTTAATAGGATCATCAGGTCAGGTGCAAGAAAATCTGGAAGCCACTCTAAGCGGAGAACAAGGAGCCAAAAAACTATTAGCCGTGGGCTAGCGTGCGCTAGCAAAGGTCGTCATGGAGAAAAACGAGCTCCGGGATTCAAATACCCAACTGGGCGAGGAACTGAAAGACGTACGGGCCCAGCTGGCGGACTCCATAAAGGAGAATAAAAGACTACGAGGCGGCATATTCAGTATGTCATCGAATTTACCTTTGAATAATTCGAAGGTAGAAAAACTGATATAGTTATGTCTGTAGGTATGCTGACCGGACGTCCCAAAGAGGAGATGTCCGGATCTTTGAGCGATTTGCTACAAGAGCTGTCGCAGGTGCACGAGTTTTCCAAACACTTTTGCCCTTGTTTTGGACTCTAACTTGTATGATTTGAATGGAACTAACCCGGACTGACGCTGTTTTCAGCAGAATTGCCATGGTGTTGTTTTATGTGCAGAAAACAAATATTCTTGGAATGACCTGAAACTCCATGGAACATCTTAGAAAAAATAATAAAAAATCCTCGCCAAAAATGAAGACCAGGGGGCCCACACCCTTCTCACGAGGGTGGGGGCGCCCCCCCCCAGGGCGTGCCCCCCTACCTCATGGGCCCCCTGTTGCGTCTCCGACTCCAACTCCACCTCCATATATTGAGTTTCGATGAGAAAAAAATAAGAGAGAAGAAATCATTGCGTTTTACGATATGGAGCCGCCGCCAAGCCCTAAAACCTCCCGGGAGGGCTGATCTGGAGTCCGTTCGGGGTTCCGGAGTGGGGGATTCGTCGCCGTCATCATCATCAACCATCCTCCATCACCAATTTCATGATGCTCACCGTCGTGCGTGAGTAATTCCATCGTAGGCTTGCTGGACGGTGATGGGTTGGATGAGATTTATCATGTAATCGAGTTAGTTTTGTTAGGGATAGATCCCTAGTATCCACTATGTTCTGAGATTGATGTTGCTATGACTTTGCTATGTTAAATGCTTGTAACTAGGGCCCGAGTGCCATGATTTCAGATGAGAACCTATTATGTTTTCATGAATATATGTGAGTTCTTGATCCTATCTTGCAAGTCTATAGTCACCTACTATGTGTTATGATCCGGCAACCCCGAAGTGACAATAATCGGGACCATTCCCGGTGATGACCATAGTTTGAGGAGTTCATTTATTCACTATGTGCTAATGCTTTGTTCCAGTTCTCTATTAAAAGGAGGCCTTAATATCCCTTAGTTTCCAATAGGACCCCGCTGCCACGGGAGGGTAGGACAAAAGGTGTCATGCAAGTTCTTTTCCATAAGCACATATGACTATATACGGAATACATGCCTACATTACATTGATGAATTGGAGCTAGTTCTGTGTCACCCTATGTTATGACTGTTACATGATGAACCGCATCCGGCATAATTATCCATCATTGATCCGGTGCCTACGAGTTTTCCATATATTGGTTTACGCTTATTTACTTTCCCGCCGCTACTGTTACAATCACTACAAAATACCAAAAACATTACTTTTGTTGTCTTTAATTTTGTTGCCTCTACCACCACTATCATATTACTTTGCTACTAAACACTTTGCTGCAGATACTAAGTTTCCAGGTGTGGTTGAATTGACAACTCAGCTGCTAATACTTGAGAATATTCTTTGGCTCCCCTTGTGTCGAATCAATAAATTTGGGTTGAATACTCAACCCTCGAAAGCTGTTGCGATCCCCTATACTTGTGGGTTATCAAGACTAATTTCTGGCACCGTTGCCGGGGAGCATAGCTCTATTCTTTGAGTCACTTGGGATTTATATCTGCTGGACACTATGAAGAACTTGAGAGATCCAAAAACCAAGATCTATCCCTCAACTACGAGGTAAGGTAAGGAACTGCCATCTAGCTCTGCACTTGATTCACCTTCTGTTATGAGTAAGTTAGCGACACCTACACCTGCTTTTGCTATTCATTCTGACATGTCGCATGTTATTGATGATGCCACTTCTGCTATGCATGATACTTATGATGAAACTGCTTCTATGCCTGATACTACTGTGCCCCTTAGTGAATTTCTTGATGAACAAATTGCTAGGGCTAGAGAAAAAGAAATTATTGAATCTAAATACGATGATGATAGTGATGATGAAAATATGCCTGTTATTCCTGAGGGTTATCTTTTTGATATGGAATCTTCTGCCACTATTTTAGCTTGTAAAGATAGATATGAGCTTAAGAGGTTATTAATTAAATGGAACAAAGAATCACATAGAGATAAAATGAAACCCGACCCTGCTTTTGCTACTTCACCTATATGTGTTCCTGATAAGGATTATGAATTCTCTGTTGATCCTGATATAATTACTTTGGTTGAATCTGATCCGTTTTATGGCTATGAATCTGAAACTGTTGTGGCACATCTTACTAAGTTAAATGATATAGCTGCCCTGTTTACTAATGATGAGAGATCACGTTACTTTTATATACTCAAAATATTTCTGTTCTCATTAAAGGGTGATGCTAAGATATGGTTTAATTCTCTTGATCCTGGTTGTGTGCGTAGTCCCCAGGATATGATTTATTACTTCTCTGATAAATATTTCCCTGCTCATAAGAAACAAGCTGCTTTGAGGGAAATATACAACTTTGTGCAAATTAAAGAAGAGAGTCTCCCACGAGCTTGGGGGAGGCTTCTCAAGTTACTTAATGCTTTGCCTGATCATCCTCTTAAGAAACCTGAATTACTTGATATCTTTTATAATGGACTAACTGATGCTTCTAGAGATTACCTGGATAGTTGTGCTGGTTCTCTTTTCAGGGAAAGAACACTGGATGAAGCTGAATTCTATTGAATAATATGTTGACAAATGAAAATAATTGGGCACCTCCTGAGCTAGCTCCTGAGCCAACTCCTGCACCAATTACTGAGCCTATTCCTAAACCAACTCCGAAGAAGAGAGGTATTCTATTTCTCAGTCCCGAAGATATGCAAGAGGCAAAGAAATCTATGAAAGAGAAAGGTATTAAAGCTGAAGATGTTAAGAATTTACCTCCTATTGAAGAAATACATGGTCTTAATATACCGCCTGTTGAAGAAACATATATCTCAATTCTTTATTTACTGAAAACCTCCTGATCCCGATATCCTGACACAGGTAGTAAAGATAAATTCTCTCTACAGATATGATAAAACTGAAGTCCCTCCTACTAAAATTGCTAGTCAGTGCTTGGATGAGTTTGATAACTTTATGTTTAAGCAAGACGACTTCAATGCTTATTTTGGTAGACAATTAAAAGAAAATGCTTATATGATTAGACGCTTGGGTGATTATATGGCTGATATTAAAGGTGAACTTAAACTTGTTAGCAAACATGCTTCTATGGTTACCACTCAAGTAGAACAAGTACTTAAAGCTCAAAAAGAAGTGCTTGATGAAATGAATAGTAAGAAAAATGATTATGTTGTTAGAGTGGCTACTAGAACTGGTAGAATGACTCAGGAACCTTTGTATCCTGAAGGCCACCCTAAGAGAATCGAGCAAGATTCTCAGAGAAATAATATTGATGTTCCTAGTTATTCTAAAAAGAAGAAGAAGAAAAATGGTAGAACTGTGCAAACTTCTAGTGAACCTATTGCTGAACCACCTGATAATCCAAATGATATCTCTATGTCTGATGCTGAAACACAATCTGGTAATGAACATGAACCTAGTAAAAATATTAATGATAACATTCATGATGATGCTCAACCTAGTAATGACAATGATGTAGAAATTGAACCTGCTATTGATCTTGATAACCCACAATCAAAGAATCAACATTATGATAAAAGAGACTTTGTTGCTAGGAAACATGGTAAAGAAAGGGAACCTTGGGTTCAGAAACCCATGCCTTTTCCTCCAAAACCATCCAAGAAAAAAGGATGATGAGGATTTTGAGCGCTTTGCTGAAATGATTAGGCCTATCTTTTTGCGTATGAGATTAACTGATGTGCTCAAAACAAATCCTTATGCTAAATATATGAAGGATATCATTACTAATAAAAGAAAGATACCAGAAGCTGAAATTTCCACCATGCTAGCTCATTATACTTTGGAGACCCCGGAGTACCAAAGAAACTTGGAGACCCCGGAGTACCTACTATACCTTGCTCCATTAAAAGAATTTATATTAAAACTGCTTTATGTGATCTTGGAGCCGGTGTTAGTGTTATGCCTCTCTCTTTATATCGTAGACTTGACTTGAATAAGCTAACACCTACTGAAATATCTTTGCAAATGGCTGATAAATCAACTGCTATACCTGTCGGTATTTGTGAGGATGTGCCTATTGTGGTTGCAAATGTTACTATTTTAACGGACTTTGTTATACTTGATATTCCCGAGGATGATAGTATGTCTATTATTCTTGGAAGACATTTTCTTAATACCGCAGGGGCTGTTATTGATTGCAACAAAGGCAATGTCACTTTTCATGTTAATGGTAATGAGCATACGGTACACTTTCCGAGGAAACAACCTCAAGTTCATAGTATCAACTCTATTGGAAAAATTCCATCGATTATATTTGGAGGTTTTGAATTTCCTCTTCCTACTGTCAAGAAGAAGTATGATATACTTATTATAGGGGATGTGCATATCCCCGTTGAGGTAACTTAGTGTTATTCGAAATTTCTCCGGTTTCATGATTATCGAAATGAGTTTGTTAACAAGACTTGATCAACCTTGTTAGTGGATTCTTTTTGATGAGCATGAGATGGATGAAACTAGAAGCACAAACTTCTGTACCCTCTCTTTACTTTCTGTTTTTATATTAAATAAAGTAAAAATAGTATTTTTCTGTCTGTTTCCTGGCTTATCCGTGCAATATAAAAATATCCCTAAAATAAAAGTCCTCAGAATTCCATGCCAATTTAATATGATTTTTTTGGGAATATTTGAGGATTTACTGTGCAAAAATTACCACGGGAGGAGCTGCCACCTGGTCACGAGGGTGGTGGGCGCCCCCCCCCTATAGGGCGCGCCCCCTGCCTCATGGGCCCACGGTGGCCCTCCTCCACTTATCCCAGCACCCATCTTCTTCCTCTACCTCACACAAACCCGAAAAACCAACTCAAGCACGAGTTCCAGCCACTTTTGCTGTGATTTTCGATCTCCTTGCTCAAAGCACCTCTCGCAAAACTGCTTGGGGAGATTGTTCCTTGGTATGTGACTCCTCCATTGGTCCAATTAGTTTTTGTTCTAGTACTTTATTCTTTGCAAATTCGTGCTGCATAGGTGACCATGTTCTTGACCTTGCATGTCAAATTTATATGGTTTCAAGTAGTTCTAATGCTTGATATAGGCTCTAGGCACTTGTAGGAGTAGTTGCTATCAGTATTATTGAGTTTGGTTACTTTTATTTGAAGTTACTAAGAATTTCAGATTATTTCAGAAAAATAATGAGGAGATTTTTGAGGGGCTCATCAAGCCAAAGCTCAAAGGAAAAGGCACCGAAGCCTAAGTATAATTTGCCACGCACCGCGGAGATTCGGGCGTGTGAATGGCCTTCTGAAGATTTCTTGAGAGCAGCCGGTATCTATGAAGACTTTCATGAATTGGCTCACAATGCAGGCCTCACCGCTTTCCTCCATGACCAATGCGATTAGTATCTCTCGCTCACAAATACTTTTGCGCAAAACTTTCATTTTCATTCTAGGAACTCACCACCTACGGTGGAGTTTCATTTATATGATGAGCATAAGGAGATGTCACTTTATGATTTCTGTCGGATTTGCTTAATCCCTTTTGAGGGCAAGACAGAAGAACCACATCATGATGATGTGGCTGGGTTTATTAATACTATCACTGTAGGAGAAACTAGAAAGGTTTCCGATGCACGAATCACTAGCATACATTTTCCTGTTTTACATTACTTTGCATTATTTGCTAGTCGTTGTTTAATTGGACGCGGAAATAGTGGAAACCTTAGTACCCTGATATAACTATTCTTCACCACGGTTTATACAGTGATAACACTTTTAGTTTGGGTGGTATTATTGCTAGACGGTTAGGTATGAACCGTACTAAGGGTCCCATCTTTGGAGGCGTCTATGCCACACACCTAGCTGCACATTTTAACATACCTATTAGGCATGCTAAGAAGGAAGAAAAGGTGTTGCCCTGTGTTTATCTAGATCATAAAAGTATGGTGGCACATGATTTTATTGTTAAGAATAGGGCAAGAGAGCTTAAGTATCAATTGTTCTTTAACAAACATCACCCTGAGACTATTACCCTGCCTGCTCCTTCTTTGTTTAATTTTGTAGGACCCTACCTTGTTACGTGGGCTGCCGTCCAAGCTTACAAGAATCATGCACCAGCCCCGGAACAGGAACCACAAGATGAGCCTCCACGGCAATCTGTTTATTCTTGGGATCCAGAGATGACTGTCAGCCAGTGGTAGTCAGAGTCTTCTTATTCATCACACTATGATCCCAACTATTCCTCCTCATCACAGTACGACCCCAACAACTATTATTATGGATATCCGCCAGGCCAGTCGCGGCCATAGGCCAACTTAGGCCAAAAGCCTAAGCTTGGGGGAGTACGTATTTCTCACCGACATTACATTTATGTTCACACACACTCATTGCTAGGTGTCGGTGCTCATACTTTTTCACTGTAATATCCATGCTAGTCTATTTTCTTTTTCCTGCTTTCTTCTTGTGTGTTTGTTAAACCTTAAGAAAAAACAAAAAAATAGTAGTAGTTTATTTTTCTGCTGTAGTAGTAATAATTAAAAAGAAAACCCAAAAATATTTCATGTTCTTCTTTTGCTTGTTGGGAGCTTTCCCGTGTAAATAGTTTTATTTCTTTTCTTTCTTTGGGGGTCAGTAGGAGAAGACCTTAATTAAATTGTTGAAGTGGCTCTTATATGCATTATTGTTGATTTAACCAAGAGCCCATATTGCCTTGTCTTCTCCTGTTTATTGAATGCTCGCAGATTCCAGCTTAGTCCAATGCACGTACACTCTTATTATTATTCACACCGTTCGGTCATGCAAGTGAAAGGCAATTATGATGATATATGATGGACTGACTGAGATGAGAAAAGCTGGTATGAACTCGACCTCTCTTTTTTGTAAATATGATGAGTCCCTCATTCTTGATTCATCTTATTATGAATAAACATGTTTGCAATGACAATTAGAGATCATAGTTGCTTGTGACATGCTTGATTAGCTATGAGTTATAATGGTTTACCTTGTGTTCCAACATGCTATTGAGTTGATTATGATGTGGTATGATGGGGTGGTATCCTCCTTTGAATGATTTAAGTGACTTGACTTGGCACATGTTCACGCATGTAGTTGAAACAAAATCAACATAGCCTTCACGATATTTATGTTCATGGTGGATTATATCCTACTCATGCTTGCATCCAATGTTTATTAATTTTAATGCATGTACATGGCTGTTGTCGCTCTCTAGTTGGTCGCTTCCCAGTCTTTTGCTAGCCTTCACTTGT
Organism: Triticum aestivum; assembly: GCF_018294505.1. Taxonomy (NCBI): domain Eukaryota; kingdom Viridiplantae; phylum Streptophyta; class Magnoliopsida; order Poales; family Poaceae; genus Triticum; species Triticum aestivum. The sequence continues at coordinate 213,896,299 of NC_057812.1, forward strand.
ACTAAGCAGGAATACTGCTTGTGCATCCAAACACTTAAACCCCAAAGTTATTCCAGATGAGTCCACTATACCTTCCTATATGCGGTATCTACCTGCCGTTCCAAGTAAATTTGTATGTGCCAAACTCTAAACCTTCAAATAATCATTCTGTTTTGTATGCTCGAATAGCTCATGTATCAACAAAGACTGTCCTTATCTTCCGTGTTAGGCAGGTTATTCTCAAGAGGAGTGGACTCCGCTCCTCACTCACAAGAAAATGGTTGGTCACCGGGATGCCCAGTCCCATGCTTTATGCAAACTAAATCAAAATTAATTGCAAATAAAACTCCCCCTGGGACCAGATGTATGTTGGAGGCACTCGTTGTTTCGAGCAAGCCATGGATTGTTGGTGGAGGGGGAGTATAAACTTTACCATTCTGTTTGCGAACCGCCTATAATGTGTTTAGCATGTAAGATATCGCCATCTCTTAGTTGTTACGTTGACAATGAAAGTATACCGCTCAAAATACAATTTATCTCTATTTCAAAACCAAGCTCTGGCAGCTCTACAAATCCCTGCTTCCCTCTGCGAAGGGCCTATCCATTTACTTTTATGTTGAGTCATCACCCTCTTATTAAAAAGCACTAGCTGGAGAGCACAGCCGTCATTTGCATTCATCACTATTAATTTATATTGGGTATGACTATGATTGGATCTCTTTTACCATGAATTACAATGTCTAGTCAGTCCTTGATCTTTAAAGGTGCTCTGCATTTCTATTTTGTGGTCTCAGAAAGGGCTAGCTTTTTCTGTTGCCGCACTGGCGCCGTTCTTTTGCTAGCTCGCTCCTTGGGAGCCATGACGATGAAGATTTAGCTTGCGTGCACGCCGGATCGGGTTCGCACGATCTCGACGCCCCCTACCTGGCGCGCCAGAGATGTCGGGGGCGATGCTGATTCCCACCAACACCTATGGGGACAGGGCCCCTTTCGGTTCGGTGGGGGGCGGAGAGCGCATAAAGAGCGGATCGAGGCAGTGCACGCGGGCGATTTTACCCAGCTTCGGGCCGCACGGATGCATAAAACCCTACTGCTGCTTGTTTGTGTATATTGGATTCTTGCTCAGGAGTGATGAACGCTGCCAGACTGAGCGTGAGAGTGTTCCTGGAGTTGAATGAGCCGAACTGGCCGAACCTCCGAACTGCTGACCCCCTTCTACGTTGCGCTTGGGCCTCCTTTTATACTCCCAAGGGGTCACCGACAGGGGGCAACGTAGACAAAAAGGGTAAAAATGGAAAAGGATGCGGTAGGTGCAGCTACCGCTACTGTGGATACAGTGCACCCTACCTAACTCTGACGGCAGGGGACAAGGGCATTAAATGCCTGTCTGAGTCTCCTAAGCAGTGCAAAAAGTGACCGTTTGGAGCGCCACCGTTTGCCACGATGGGCCTCTCTTCATCTCTGCTGGCCACCACGTACCCCTAGCTGCACGGCCTCCTGCCACGTGTGCTTGGGAGAGTCCCAAAGCGACACGTTAGCAGGTGTGCTGGAGCGCGGGCACGAAGTGGGGGTTTCCCGCGGCAAGCTCCTTGCCGCGGCCGCCGTCTTGTCGCGTCCGGAAGCTTGTCGCTCGCCAGATCTTGCCGGGACGCAGGGCGCGTCACGGCAAGCTTTCTTGATACGCCTTGAGTGGCCTTCCCGGCAAGCTCCTCTTGCCGGGGTCTTGTCTCTTCCCGGCAAGCTCCTCTTGACGGGGCCTTGGTTGGCCTCCCGGCAAGCTCCTCTTGCCGGGGCCTTGGTTTGAGTACTTTGTTCTTGAATGGTCTTCAAGGGAACCACGGAGGGTCCTGGCGGTCACCCGGCAAGCCTTGCCGCGGGGCGCTGCAACTGCCCGTGCACGAGTTCGGGGTAATAGGGTACCCCTACTCTAGTACACCGACAGGAGCCCCGGGGCCTGGGCCATACACGGTGCCGAGCGCTGTTGGGCCAGGCCCAAAACAGTGCACAGGCACGCGCGGCCTAGGTCACGCTGAATCTAACTCCGCTCCCACCACGCACGCGCAGAACGGCACGCGTCAATCGCGGCATCGTGGGAGAGATCATGGGTGGCGTGCGTGGGGCTAAGCCCCCCGAGCATGCGTCAGGCCACGATGATGGGGACGGTTCACGCCCTCCTTCCCATCGCCGTCCAGCCTTCGGACGGCCCCGGGATGTTCTCTTGGTGTCTTCTAGCACCCGTAGCTCGCCTAGGCACTCCTTTTGCCCTTTTCGCCTCCTTGACCTACCTCCTGAAAAGGGGGACAGGAAAGGGATTACGGGCATCTTATCTTTTTAATTTGTAAGCCTTCGGGCCTTAGCTGTATCTAGAACTTGTAATCCTCTCTTTCATGTTTTTCATCCTCCAAGGACTGTACCTGATTGGGATGTTTTTTAATGAAAGGGGATGCTTGCCGGGTTATTTGTCTCGCGAGTTAAACCCACGCCAAGGAGCAAATCCTTGGTATCCCTCGGACAGACATTTCATCTCCCGGCAACAGGCCCTGCCGCCTTCCCACGTCGCTCAACCTTTCTCACGCTTTTAACGGAGGCAGGAACGAGGTGGGTGCGGTCTCCTCGTTTCATCCCTTTGCTGCCGCGACTTCGACCAAACTTGGCCCCAAGAACGAGCCCCAGGGCCTAGAGTCGAGGGAGCACGACAGTTTCCAGGAAGAAACGTGGTTTCACATTCCCCAGTCCATAAGAGGATGCATGATGAGGGATGAAAGACTTATCTGATATTGCAGCCCCTGGCAACTCTGGTTTGCCGTGGACGATTCTTGGCACTCACAGCCCCCAGCGATACTGGCTTGCCGGGAAGGCTTTTATCCTCAGCAGAGAACTTTGTCGTTCTCGATGCCGGCTTCCGGCAAGCTGGTCGCCAGGAAGGCTTTTATCTTCGGCAGAGAACTTTGACGTTCTCGATGCCGGCTTCCGGCAAGCTGGTTGCCAGGAAGGCTTTTATCTTCAGCAGAGAACTTTGATGTTCTCGATGCCTGCTTCCGGCAAGCTCGTTGCCAGGAAGGCTTTTATCTTCAGCAGAGAACTTTGACGTTCTCGATGCCGGCTTCCGGCAAGCTCGTTGCCAGGAAGGCTTTTATCTTCAGCAGAGAACTTTGACGTTCTCGATGCCGGCTTCCGGCAAGCTGGTTGCCAGGAAGGCTTTTATCTTCAGCAGAGAACTTTGACGTTCTCGATGCCGGCTTTCGGCAAGCTTGTTGCCAGGAAGGCTTTTATCTTCGGCAGAGAACTTTGACGTTCTTGATGCCGGCTTCCGGCAAGCTCGTTGCCAGGAAGGCTTTTGGCGAAGAACTTCGTTGTTCTTGACACCGGCTCCCGACAAGATCTTTGCCGGAAAGGCTTATGGCGAAGAACTTCGTTGTTCTTGACGCCGGCTTCCGGCAACTATCTTGCCGGAAAGGCTTATGGCGAAGAACTTCGTTGTTCTTGACACCGGCTCCCGGCAAGATCGTTGCCGGAAAAGCTTATGGCGAAGAACTTCGTCGTTCTTGACGCCGGCTTCCGGCAAGATCGTTGCCGGAAAGGCTTATGGCGAAGAACTTCATCGTTCTTGACGCCGGCTCCCGGCAAGATCGTTGCCGGAAAGGCTTATGGTGAAGAACTTCGTCGTTCTTGACGCCGAAGATGTTGGCCCTAAGGGCGTTGCCAGCCCCCGGGCCATAACTGCGTTCAGACATAGCAAGTGATTAGCATCCGAAGTGCACTCAACTTGCTTGCGAATTTTGACTTTTGCTGCATATTCCCTATGCCTGCTGGAATGCTTTCCGGTGCGTACGATCCAGCCAGTAGCGCTTGAGGGAACGGGCCCTTAGCGGCTATTCGGGACAATGCCTCCCGGAAAGGTTTACCTTCTTGGTTCTAGCGCAACCGCACAAGTTGCCGAGTGGACTCGAGGCAACATGGAGCGCAACTAGCCCCGAGAAGGCTCCTCGGCATACAGGTCTATGCAGAAATCTCAAATAAATAGCACATGCTATCTTCCTGTTCAACCTCTCTTTGTACGTCCACCCTACGCTTTCTAGGGAAACTTGCCGGTGCAGGCATCCTTGCCGCGAGCGCCGAGTGCGGAACTTCAGCAGCCTGCTGGTAGGGTCGCTACCGACAAGCAATCTTGTCGCAACTAGTTGCAGCTCGCTTAAGTTGTTGAGCGGACTCGAAACAAAGTAAGGGCGCTAGCAGCTCACTTAAGTTGCTGAGCGGACTCGAAGCAAAGTAAGGGCGCTAGCAGCTCACTTAAGTTGTTGAGCGGACTCGAAACAAAGTAAGGGCGCTAGCAGCTCACTTAAGTTGCTGAGCGGACTCGAAGCAAAGTAAGGGCGCTAGCAGCTCACTAAAGTTGTTGAGCGGACTCGAAACAAAGTAAGGGCGCGACTAGCTACGAGTTGATTCCTCTGCGCACAGGTTTTCCGTACAAAGAACAAGATCTTCGAGGCGGATAACCTTATATAGTAAGGAAATATCTAAAGTTTTGCATGACTTAGCTTTTTCTGTTGCCGCACTGGCGCCGTTCTTTTGCTAGCTCGCTCCTTGGGAGCCATGACGATGAAGATTTAGCTTGCGTGCACGCCGGATCGGGTTCGCACGATCTCGACGCCCCCTACCTGGCGCGCCAGAGATGTCGGGGGCGATGCTGATTCCCACCAACACCTATGGGGACAGGGCCCCTTTCGGTTCGGTGGGGGGCGGAGAGCGCACAAAGAGCAGATCGAGGCAGTGCACGCGGGCGATTTTACCCAGCTTCGGGCCGCACGGATGCATAAAACCCTACTGCTGCTTGTTTGTGTATATTGGATTCTTGCTCAGGAGCGATGAACGCTGCCAGACTGAGCGTGAGAGTGTTCCTGGAGTTGAATGAGCCGAACTGGCCGAACCTCCGAACCGCTGACCCCCTTCTACGTTGCGCTTGGGCCTCCTTTTATACTCCCAAGGGGTCACCGACAGGGGGCAACGTAGACAAAAAGGGTAAAAATGGAAAAGGATGCGGTAGGTGCAGCTACCGCTACTGTGGATACAGTGCACCCTACCTAACTCTGACGGCAGGGGACAAGGGCATTAAATGCCTGTCTGAGTCTCCTAAGCAGTGCAAAAAGTGACCGTTTGGAGCGCCACCGTTTGCCACGATGGGCCTCTCTTCATCTCTGCTGGCCACCACGTACCCCTAGCTGCACGGCCTCCTGCCACGTGTGCTTGGGAGAGTCCCAAAGCGACACGTTAGCAGGTGTGCTGGAGCGCGGGCACGAAGTGGGGGTTTCCCGCGGCAAGCTCCTTGCCGCGGCCGCCGTCTTGTCCCGTCCGGAAGCTTGTCGCTCGCCAGATCTTGCCGGGACACAGGGCGCGTCACGGCAAGCTTTCTTGATACGCCTTGAGTGGCCTTCCCGGCAAGCTCCTCTTGCCGGGGTCTTGTCTCTTCCCGGCAAGCTCCTCTTGACGGGGCCTTGGTTGGCCTCCCGGCAAGCTCCTCTTGCCGGGGCCTTGGTTTGAGTACTTTGTTCTTGAATGGTCTTCAAGGGAACCACGGAGGGTCCTGGCGGTCACCCGGCAAGCCTTGCCGCAGGGTGCTGCAACTGCCCGTGCACGAGTTCGGGGTAATAGGGTACCCCTACTCTAGTACACCGACAGTTGTCATCCGAGATTTATTATTATGACTTGCTAGTTGACTATGCTATTGATATGAGTAATTGTGAGACCTGAGAATTATTGCAAATGTGGTTAGTTATGATCTATGCTGAAAACTTGAATGCTGGCTTGACATAGTTACAACAACAAGAGCAAACAGAGTTTGTAAAAGTTTTTCTTTCTTTCTTTCAGTTTGTCAACTGAATTGCTTGAGGACAAGCAAGGGTTTAAGCTTCGGGGAGTTGATACGTCTCTGTCGTATCTACTTTTCCAAGCACTTTTGCCCTTGTTTTGGACTCTAACTTGTATGATTTGAATGGAACTAACCCGGACTGATGCTGTTTTCAGCAGAATTGCCATGGTGTTGTTTTATGTGCAGAAAACAAATATTCTCGGAATGACCTCAAACTCCACGGAACATCTTAGAAAAAATAATAAAAAAATCCTCGCCGAAGATGAAGACCAGGGGGGCCACACCCTTCTCACGAGGGTGGGGGGCAGCCCCCCCCCCCCCAGGGCGCGCTCCCTACCTCGTGGGCCCCCTGTTGCATTTCCGACTCCACCTCCATATATTGAGTTTTGATGAGAAAAAAATAAGAGAGAAGAAATCATTGCGTTTTATGATACAGAGCCGCCCCCAAGCCCTAAAACCTCTCGGGAGGGCTGATCTGGAGTCCGTTTGGGGCTCCGGAGAGGGGGATTCATCGCCGTCATCATCATCAACCATCCTCCATCACCAATTTCATGATGCTCACCGCCGTGCGTGAGTAATTCCATCGTAGGCTTGCTGGACGGTGATTGGTTGGGTGAGATTTATCATGTAATCGAGTTAGTTTTGTTAGGGTTTGATCCCTAGTATCCACTTTGTTCTGAGATTGATGTTGCTATGACTTTGCTATGCTTAATGCTTGTCACTAGGGCCCGAGTGCCATGATTTTAGATCTGAACCTATTATGCTTTCATGAGTATATGTGAGTTCTTGATTCTATCTTGCAAATCTATAGTCACCTACTATGTGTCATGATCCGGCAACCCTGAAGTGACAATAATCGGGACCACTCCGGTGATGACCATAGTTTGGGGAGTTCATGTATTCACTATGTGCTAATGCTTTGTTCCGGTTCTCTATTAAAAGGAGGCCTTAATATCCCTTAGTTTCCAATAGGACCCCGCTGCCATGGGAGGGTAGGACAAAAGATGTCATGCAAGTTCTTTTCCATAAGCACGTATGACTATATATGGAATACATGCCTACATTACATTGATGAATTGGAGCTAGTTCTGTGTCACCCTATGTTATGACTGTTACATGATGAACCGCATCCGGCATAATTATCCATCACTGATCCGGTGCCTACGAGTTTTCCATATACTGGTTTACGCTTATTTACTTTCCCGCTGCTACTGTTACAATCACTACAAAATACCAAAAACATTACTTTTATTGTCTTTACTTTTGTTGCCGCTACCACCACTATCATATTACTTTGCTACTAAACACTTTGCTGCAGATACTAAGTTTCCAGGTGTGGTTGAATTGACAACTCAGCTGCTAATACTTGAGAATATTCTTTGGCTCCCCTTATGTCGAATCAATAAATTTGGGTTGAATACTCTACCCTCGAAAGCTGTTGCGATCCCCTATACTTGTGGGTTATCAACGAGCAAGCTCGGCAAGAGATGCAAAGTGTTGCCAAGGCTGGCCATCTGCCTCCCTGATAACGCACAAGTATAGGGGATCAATTGTAGCCTCTTTCGATAAGTAAGAGTGTCGAACCCAACGAGGAGCTAAAGGTAGAACAAATATTCCCTCAAGTTCTATCGACCACCGATACAACTCTACGCACGCTTGACGTCTGCTTTACCTAAAACAAGTATGAAACTAGAAGTACTTTGTAGGTGTTTTTGGATAGGTTTGCAAGAATATAAAGTGCACGTAAATAAAAAGTAGGGGCTATTTAGATAAAGAAGCAATAAAGTTAGTATAGCAAGTGTGGAAAAGTGGTCGTAGGAGTTGCGAAATTCTCCCTAAGCAATTGACTACTTTACTATACCGATAGCAAGTTTTATGTGGGGGAGGCCACTGCTAGCCTGTCATCCCTGACTTGGAATTCTATGCACTTATGATTGGAACTATTAGCAAGCATCCGCAACTACAAACGTTCATTAAGGTAAAACCCAACCATAGCATTAAGATATATTGGTCCCCCTTCAATCCCGTATGCATCAATTTCTATGCTAGGTTGAAGCTTCTGTCACTCTTGCCCTCCAATGCATAGTCCTATCAACATACAACTAACCCTATAGTGTGATACACGTGCGCGCTCATATGATGGGCACCAAAGGACAGCAACATAACAACAAGCAAATTAAATCAATCATAGTAATTCACCAATCACCGATAGGACAACGCAAATCTACTCAGACATCATAGGAGGCAACACATCATTGGATAATAATATGAAGCATAAAGCACCATGTTCAAGTAGAGGGTACAGCGGGTTGCGGGAGAGTGGACCGCTGTAGATAGATGGGGGAAGGTGATGAAGATGTTGGTGAAGATGACGGAGGTGTTGGTGTAGATCATCGTCACACGATGATGGCCCCGGCGGTGTTCCGGCGCCACCGGAAGCGAGGGGGAGAGAGCCCCCCTTCTTCTTCTTCCTTGACCTTCTCCCTAGATGGGAGAAAGGTTTCCCCTCTGGTACATGGTCTCCATAGTGTGGGAGGGGCGAGAGCCCCTCCGAGTTTGGATCTGTCTCTCTGTCTCTCTCTGTTTCTGCGTTTTCAGATTCTGCCCTTTCACCGTTTCTTATATTCCCGGAGATCCATAACTCCGATTGGGCTGAAATTTTAACACGATCTATATCCGGATATTAGCTTTATTGCAGCAAAAGAAGGGCATCAACCGCCTTACGGGGTGGCCACGAGGGCCCAGGGCGCGCCTCCTGCCTCGTGGTCCACTCAGGCATCGTCTCGCGTTGATTTTTCTTCCCAAAAATCACATATATTCCAAAAAATCTCCGTTAGTTTTTATCCCGTTTGGACTCCATTTGATATTGATTTACTGCGAAACAAAAAACATGCAACAAACAGGAACTGGCACTGCGAACTGTATCAATATGTTAGTCCTAAAAATAGTATAAAAACTTGCCAAAGTATATGAAAGTTGTAGAATATTGGCATGGAACAATCAAAAATTATAGATACGACGAAGACGTATCACTCCCCTCCGGGAAAGATGGAGGAGCTGATACAACTATTCAAGGGAGCGCGGTGGCGCTTTCGACTATGGAAGATATCAGCTTGTCGGGAAGGTGCACGAGAAGCCTGGGCCATGGTGAAAACACGGTATAGCAAGCTTGATCCGAATCATATGGCTCGGGTCGGACCTCTAGGGTCAGATGGGAAAGAAGTTCCCGTTAATTTGGTATATGACCAAGTGGAAGTAGCCGCCAAGTATTCCCAGCGAGATTGTAAATTAGACCGCCTGTTGGACGACATAGAGGAGGAAGTTTTTGAGTCCTGGTGACTATGTACTTTCCTTGTCATATGTGACTCTAGCTGAATTATAAAAACAATTGTCATGGCAGACCTTTTCACTTCGACCTCTGTACTCGAAGGTGCGGAGTGTTACCGAATACCTGAGCGGTAAAATAGACCGTGGTATGCGTGGGAACCAGGCGTAGGGGTCATATTACATTATGATTGTAAGAAACATCTTCCAGAGAGAATAGTTCTGTTAGGGGTTCCTTTCCCTGGGTGTGCGTGCATTAAAATGCATGTCCAAACTGTGATTGATAACAGTACAGTATAGGTAGTCATCTGGGGGTTCATAATGCAAGAAATATACATCATCTTTAGTCCGCCGACCGAATATTCCCTTAAGAACGCTAGCTTTCAGCTTCACCCAGTCTGAGGTACACATCCGGATGACCCGGCAGTAACAATCGGAGAGGTTCTCCCTTTATGCCCTAGTCGAACTAACGGGAATGTAGGGCATAAACACAGGAACTAGGAAACCCAGCTTGGCCAAAACTTAAGTCATATCGATGCATATAATGGCGAAGAAAAGGTACATATGAGAAAAAACACACATGTGATGAGCTTGATGCTCGGAAAATAAGCTTCTGTCCGGGAAGCCCCCAGGTACAGTGGACGTACATTCTCTAGGATGTGTACATCATAGGTGCATGGTTTAGCCGTGCGAAAGATTTTAAGTTATGGGGGAAAAATAAAAAATGAAAAGAGAGGAAAAAATAAAGGAGGCCACAGGGAGAAGGAGACAACCACATAGTTCGGCGCTAGGCATAGAATCTTCGGAGTCTGGCCGTGTTCCAGGGGTTCGGCTCTAGGCGATTGTCTGATGCAGCACGCCGGCGGTACGCTCCTCCCGTGAGAAACTCTTTAATTATGAAGCGACCCTCCCACTTGGGCTTGAGTTTGTCCTTTTTCTTCTCCGGCAAGCGTAAGACGAGTTCGCCGACATTATAAGTCTTGGCCCGTACTTCTCTGCTTTGGTATCTATGGGCCTATTGTTGAGAAAATGCAGAACAGGCTTTTGCGACATCGCGCTCCTCCTCTAGGGTATCTAGGCTGTCCTGCCGATCAAGCTCGGCCTCTCACTCTTCGTACATGCGCACTCGAGGTGAGTCATGGATAATATCACAGGGCAACACAGCTTCTGCACCGTACACCATGAAAAAAGGTGTATATCTAGTAGTGCGGTTGGGCGTGGTCTGCAGCCCCCAGAGTACAGAGTCAAGCTCCTCAACCCAGTGCTTGTCTGATTTTTTTAGAGACCGCACTAGCCTAGGTTTGATGCTGCTCATAATAAGACCATTAGCCCGTTCGACTTGACCGTTTGTTTGCGGGTGATAGACAGAGGCGTAATCAATCTTAATGCCCAGATTCGCACACCAAGTTTTCACCTCATCGGCTGTGAAATTGGAGCCGTTATCGGTGATGATGTTGTGTGGAACACCATAACAGTGCACCATGCAGGATATGAAGTCTATTACTGGCCCCGCCTCGGCCATTTTGACCGGGTTGGCCTCTATCCACTTAGTGAATTTATCCACCATGACCAGTAGATACTTTTTCTTATGGCTTCCTCCTTTAAGGGGTCCGACCATATCGAGCCCCCAGACCGCAAAAGGCCAAGTGATGGGGATCGTTTGTAGAGCGATGGGGGCATTGGCTTTGGTTGGCGAATAGCTGCCATCCAATGCAACATTGGACAAGGTCCTGTGCATCTGCTCGGGCCGTCAGCCAGTAAAAAACCTGTATAGAAGGCCTTGCTAACAAGGGCCCGAGCTGCAGCGTGGTGACCGCCGAGTCCGGCGTGAATTTCAGCCAAGAGTTGTCGCCCCTCTTCCTGGGAGATACATCTCTGAAGAACTCCGGTAGCGCTTTTCTTGTATAGCTCTCCTTCATGAACCTTGTAGGCTTTCGAGCGTCGGACAATGCGGCGAGCCTCATTCTGGTCCTCCAGGAGTTCCTTCCAATTAAGTTAGGCCAAGAAGGGTTTGGTCCTTGGGGCAATGACTGCCATGATTAGATGGGCCGACGGTGTTATTTCGGTAGCTAAGCCCCCGATGATATCGTTGTGTTCGGAGGCTGGGGTTGTATTCGGATCCGGACTGGTGTTACCACTCTCCCCTTGCCACACCACGGATGGCTTAAAGAGCCTTTCCAGAAAGATATTAGGTCGGACAGGGTCGCGCTTGGCGCCAATGCGAGCGAGGACGTTTGCCGCTTGATTGCTTTCTCGAGCCATGTGTTTAAACTCGATCAAGCCCCTCGAATCGAGCCGACATTTGTAGGACGGCGTTGCGGTAAGCTGCCATCTTCGGATCTTTGGCTTCAAAATCTCCATTTATTTGAGATATTGCAAGGTTTGAGTCCCCGCGTACCTCCAAGCATTGTATGCCCATGGAGACAGCCATCTGGAGACCATGTAATAAGGCCTCGTATTCAGCTGCGTTGTTGGAGTCTGTGTATAATATTTGGAGTACGTACTGGACTATGTCTCCAGTGGGGGACGTTAACACGACGCCCACTCCTAATCCTGCCAGCATTTTGGAACCATCGAAATACATAACCCACACTACAAAAAAAGACACATCCGTGACATTTTGGGCCGAACAAAAAAAAATTCAGTCATACATATGACACTTCTATGACGATAATTGTGACAAAACCCGGTATCATCATAGATGTGGTGGGCTCCTACTTCTATGACAAAAAATCATGACAGAAAATGGGCTTTTCGTCCTGGGCGGGCCGGAGACGCAGCTGCATGACATTCTTTGGGCTGTCCATGACGGAAAAAACCGTGGTAGAAGTGAGGGGGAGAAAATTTTCGGGGAGTTCCCGGTTACGGTGGGAGGTCGGGGGCCGAGCGATGCGTGTTTCTCTCGTACACGTACGCGCGTGTGTGCGAGGCGTTGGCTCTAACTGAACCCGAGTGAGGCGTTGGGCTCTAACTGAACCCGAGTGAATGCACTGTAGGCTACGCGTTACTGAACCTGAGCGATCGATCGATGGCTGTTAACTGAACCTGATCGAGCGATTCCTTCGCTACTGCTGCTAACTGAAGCTGATCGATGGGATGAACAGTGAGAGTTGCGGGTGTGTTTGGATGAACAGTGAGCGATGGCGTTGCCTCTGGATGAACAGGACCCCGTGGTGTGGTGGAGGGATGGATAAACAGTAGATGGTGGAGGGGTGCCTGTGGAGGGGTGGATGAACAGGACCCCGTGGTGTGGAGGGCTGGATGAACAGTAGACGGTGGAGGGGTGGTTGAACAGGACCCCGTGGTGTGGAGGGTTGGATGAACAGTAGACGGTGGAGGGGTGCCCATATAGAGGTGGTTGAACAGGACCCCGTGGTGTGCAGGGCTGGTTGAACAGTAGACGGTGGAGGGCTGGTTGAACAGTAGCCGATGGAGTAGCGCGCGGTGGAGGCTGGATGAACAGGAGCCCGTGGAGGCTGGATGAACAGCAGCCCGTGGAGGCTGGAGGAGGTCGACGGTGGAGATGAAGAGTATCCCGTGGAGTCCCGTTTTGCGGTACGCCACACCCCTCCCGATGAACAGGACCCCCGTTTCGACCGTAGTGCTCCAACACAAGTCTGTTTCGTCCGTTTTGCGGTACGCCACACCCCTCCTGATCAACAGGACCCCTGTTTCGACCGTAGGAGGTCCGTTTCCTCCGTTTTGCGGTACGCCAGACCCCTCCCGATGAACAGGATCCCGTTTCTAACGTGGCCGGTCGAACACAAGGCTGTTTCCTCCGTTCTACGGTACGCCATGCCTCGTTTCCATCGCATGTTCCGTCCAAGCCCTCCCGATGAACACGACGCATTCCGTTGCCTCCCCATGAACACGACGCATTCCGTTGCCTCCCCATGAACACGACGACGACGCTGTTTCTCCGTTTCGACCCAGCCATGTACAAGATCCCTGGCCGTACGTATGTGTGAGTAGGCGTTCGAGACCCCACCCGTATGTACACATACGTGGTCGTATTTTCTTTCTTGCACCCTGGCCACTGTACATACGTGTAAATGCTACGTGCGCACCTCTACTACGACACGTGCGCGCCTCTACTACGACACATGCGCACCTCTACATCGACCACTATGTACGTACACGTTCGCAACCAGAATGACAATGCTACGTACGCTTCGACCAGGTGGGTCCCGGCTGTCAGGCACTTTCTTGCCTGCGAAGATGTAGCTGGTCGGTCCCAGGAATCAGGGGGTGAATTGTTTTTATTTGCCCGGACGCACTTCCTTGCGTGCGAAGATGTAGCTGGTGGGTCCCAACAGTCAGGGGGAAACTTTTTTTTTGCGAAATACAGTGGCCCGTCCGATGGGTCCCAGCTGTCAGGTGGAGGAATCATTATTTTCCGCGTAATAAGGAGGCACTTCCTTGCTGCGGCCATGGACCCTGTTTTTAGCCTCTCCACGTACAGTCCACGTCCGATGGAAGTCGTTCCTTGACCACGTTGACCACGCCGCACCGAGAGCACCAGGGCGGTGGACGACGGCGAGGCCTAGGAAGGGGACGACACGGAGGCAGAGAAGACTCGGCTGTTGTTTCCCACGCGGAGGGGAGTACGACTGTATGAGGGTTTACTGGTTCGTCTGCCGTCACCGGAGAATAACAGCAGGTGTGGGTGAGTAGAGGGATGGCTAGGCCAGCGATGGGAGTACGGTCGGGCGGTGAGGCCGGCCGCGAGGAGGAGGGAGCAGGCAGTCCCGCCGGCGCTTGTTTGAGCGGCTGGAGCAGGAAGAGCAGAGATTGAAGAAGCACGACGGCCGTTGGATGGACATCCAACAGTCAGTGCTTGTGCGTCAACCTTTTTTTAGGAAAGCCTCAAATCTATGGAAAACAGCATACAGCCCATCTGCCATTATTTCTAATAATTTACAGCCCATTTGCTAATTCTTAAGGGTTTTTTGGAGCCCATATTCTTTTTGTTAGCATTACAGCCCATATTGTGGCAACGTTTAAAAAATTATACTCCCTCCGTTCCATAATGTAGTGCTTATAAATTTTTTGAGAAGTCAAACTTTACAAACTTTGACCAAGTTTGTAGAGAAAAATATTTATATTTACAATAAAAAATATATAATGTGAAACTACATCTTATGATGAATCTAGTGATATATGTTTCGCACTCTAGATGTAAATATTTTTCTCCAAAAACTTCGTCAAAGTTTGTGAGGTTTGACTTCTAAAAAATCTATAGGCACTACATTATGGAATGGAGGGAGTACGAAATTTTGCATATTTCGGTGCGGTCCGAACTGTTTTTCATCCCGAAATTTCGACTCACATTCAACTAATTTTAAAAATAAATGTATATCAATATAAAATCTAACAAATTCTCCACGCATAAAAATTAATGTAATTTAAAATCTTGAAATGAAAAAAAAAAGATATTTGAAACTAATTGCTGGTTTGATGTGTTTTAAAAATGTACAACCCATTTCTCATTACTGATGGGCCATTTTCTCGGCCAGCCGAATGAAAGCTCTCCTCGTCTTGAAAGATTTGCAGCCCAACAGGCCTGACAAAGCGACTTACTTGGCAAATCACAAAAAAACTGGGCTATGGCCGTGGACCGGGCTGTCAGCCTCTCCACGTACAGTACTCTTCCGATGGAAGTCGTTCCTTGACCATGTTGACAACGCCGCCTGGAGAGCACCACGGCGGTGGACGACAGCGAGGCCTAGGAAGGGGACGACGCGGCAGTGGAAGCCCGCGCGAAGAGGACTACGAGGGTTCACTAGTTCGGCTGCGGTGTGAGGCTGCCGTCGCCGCAGGGCCTGGCCAGCGGTGGGAATAGTAGGGGGCGGTGAGGCCTCTGCGGCAGCACAGCCGGCCACGAGAGGCAGGAGCATGCGGCACGACCGGCGCTGCTTTGGGCGGCTAGAGCAAGAAGACCAGAGGTTGAAGAAGCACTACGGCCGTTGGATGGACATCGTACGGTCACTGGAGCTAGAATCGTTCATATTGACTAAGTTGACAAAGCAATTCGTCCCCGTCAACTTAGTAGGCCCACAAGTCAGCCTCCCAGCAAGGTGGGTCCCAGCGAGCCGGGGGAGTATTCATTTTTTGTGCATAATAAGGAGGCACTTCCGGTGGGTCCGAGCTGACAGCGGGGGGAACATTTTTTTCGCGAAATACGGTGGCCCGTCCGGTGGGTACCAGCAGTCAGGGGGAAACAATTTTTTTCACAAAATACTGGTGGCCCGTCCGGTGGGTCCCCACTGTCAGGTGGAGGAATAATTATTTTCCGCGTAATAAGGAGGCACTTCCTTGCGGCTGCCGTGGACCCAGCTGTCAGCCTCTCCACATACAGTACTCTTCCGATGGAAGTCGGCCATTGACCACGTTGACCACGCCGCGCCGAGAGCACCAGGGCGGTGGACGACGGCGAGGACTAGGAAGGAGACGACTCGGAGCCGGGGAAGACGCGGGAGTGGATGCCCACGCGAAGAGGAGTACGAGGGTTCACTGGTTCGGCTGCGGTGTGAGGCTGTTGTCGCCGCAGAATAACAGGGGGTGTGGGTGAGTAGAGGGATGGCCTGGCCAGCGGTGGGAGTAGTAGAGGGCGGTGAGGCCTCCTTGGCATCACAGCCAGCCACGGGAGGCAGGAGCACGCGGCACGACCGGCGCTGGTTTGGGCGGCTGGAGCAAGAAGACCAGAGGTTGAAGAAGCACTACGGTCGTTGGATGAACATTGTACGGTAACAAGAGCTAGAATCGTTCATATTGACTAAGTTGACAAAGCCCTCCGTCCCCGTCAACTTGGTAGGCCCACAAGTCAGCCTCCCACTATGCTGGGTTCCAGCTGGCAGGGGGAATATTCTTTTTTTTGTGCGTAATAAGGAGGCACTTCCTTGCGTGCGAAGATAGCTGGTGGGTCCGGCATGTTAGCGGGGGGCACTTTATTTCGCGAAATACAGAGGCCCTTCCGGTGGGTCCTAGATGTCAGGTGGAGGAATCATTATTTTGCACGTAATAAGGAGGCATTTCCTTGTGTGCGTCCGTGGACCCAACTGTCAGCCTCTCCACGCACAGTCTACTTCCGATGGTGTCGTTCGTTGACCACACCGCGCCGAGCGCATCCAAGGTGGTGGACGACGGCGAGGCCCCGGACAACAACGAGCCGGAGATGGGAAGACGCGGGAGTAGAGTCGCAGACAGAGAGGTGTATGAGGGTAAACTGGTTCTAGTGCGGTGTGGTTCGGTAGTCGTTGGAGAAGAACAGGAGGTGTGGAGGGCTGGAGGGATGGCCTGGCCAATGGTGGAGTAGCGCTTCATAGCGAAGCGTGCTAAGCAGAGCTGCTAGCAGGAGGAGGCGGGAGGTGGTCCCGGCGGCGCTGGAGGAAGAAGACGAGAGATTGAAGATGGATGCCGGTTGTTGGATGTAAATCCAACGGCTAACATGTCAAAATCATTTGTTGACTAAATTGACAACGACTTGCATTGGCTTTGACCTATTGGCCCACATTTCAGCCTCCAAAAATGTGGCACATATTCAACCCATTTTTTCAGAATTTACAGTCTTTTTTTGCGCGGTAGAATTTACAGTCAATTTGATCTTTTTTTTGAATTACAACCATTAGCTGGGCTGGGTGAATAAATAATGTAGCGTCCATGCGGCCCGTTTATTTTATTTCCTAAAAAATTACAGGCCATTTGCACTTTCTTGAAATACACTATTTTGCTCGGCTGATTCTAATTATAATGTTGGGTTGGGCCAGCAATGTTATCAAAAATTAAAAAGGGGCTGAGCATTTTGTTATTAATATATTTAAATAATAAGTGATATTATGACATCGTCCTTAAATCTTACCAAGCTTTTGTACACAATCACTAGGATTTTCGTGCCAAAACAATCCAGGATTTTATTTGTTATGAAATTATTTTTATAAGTTAATAAGATGTGCGATATTGTTTTCTTACATATGTAAGTATCTATTAAATATATGATGACAATAAAAATAATATATAATAACATATAAAGTTTTTTTAGAAAAAAAGGGAGCATCTTCCCGGTTCCATTGGTGAGAACGAAACCACAGCATATTCTGATATAGTAGCTCAAAGAGCAGTTCGAAAGCAAAGGTAGAAAAGCTACAAACTAGGGGGGTGGATGAACAAGTTCTCTGAATAACACAAATCACCCGAGCGGTGCCAAAGGCAGAGCGTATAGAGCACTCAAATGACACAAGGAGGGTCCAGCGAAGCCTTCATGGTCTTCAGCCGAGGGGCCGTGTCAGCCTGCGGCGACCAATAAGCAAGCGGAGACACCGGGCTGGAAGGCGTAGCATGGTGGATGTCCCTCTTTTTCGGCGCCAGGTGCCCATCATCTTCATCGGAGATCTTGAGACGAGCCCACGGGTCCAGCCCCAGAGCAGGTCGAGCCTTGTTCAGCCACAAGTGATCGCCAACGGTTTCTGGAGGGATCTTGTTAGGGTTTCCACGAAGCTCATCAACTTGTCCTTGTCCGGTCCGGAGGAGAGAATCGCCCAGTTCCTCACCATGTTCCTGATCAACCTCAAGACCTGCGAAATGGAAATCCAGGAGGTGTTACTGAAAATCATAGCATTTCTATATTTCCAGAGGCACCAAAGGACAGCTGAGCTAACAGTGTTTAAAACTAAGCACTTTTTGGTAGCAATCCAGAATCTGGCGACAAATTCGAAGGATGAGCCAATCTAACTAGAGAAATATTCCTCAATGTGGGCCCAGAGATGTTTAGCAACTATACATTCAAAAAATAGGTGAGAACAAGACTCTTGTTCCAAGCAGTAAACACAATCAAGGGGTTTGATGATGTGTCTCTTCTTAAGGTTATCCCTAGTCATCAATTTGTTTTTGGAGAGAAGCCAGAGAAATACATGAATTTTAGGGGGAACTCTCAATTTCCAGACAGCAGGGATAAACACGGGTTGAACCCTCTAAAGTTGATAACATGATAGAGGGAGCTGGAGGAATACTTCCCCTTATTGTCCAGCTGCCAAATCAGGGCATCCGGCTCAGAAGTAAAGGTAATGCTTTTGGCAATTTCCTCCAACTGGAACCATTGTTCCATGAGACTATCACTAAAGTTCCTTCTAAAAGAGAGTTTTAGGCATTGGCCGTCCCAAACTTCATTGACACTTTTGTTAAGCTCATTGCGGACAGAGTAAATAGGCCAAAATTGGACTGCTAGGGGGATGTGCCAAACCAAGTATCTTCCCAGAACCTGGTTCTGCTCCCATCCCCTATGTTCCATCTGTAGCCAAATTTCACATCATGCATAATAGATTTTAATCCTTTCCAGAATCTAGAGGTCTTAGCATTGGAGGAAGGGACAAAAATATTAGGTTTATTTCCTAGGTATTTATGGGCAATAAGAAGCTTCCAGGGTTTCAGGTCTTCCTCATAGAATTTTTTAATCCAAGACCCTAGAAGACAGATGTTAATTTCTTGGAGGTTACGTATGCCTAGGCCTCCAAAATCTTTTTTCATAGAGACTAGGGCCCAATTAGCAAGGTGTAGCTTCCTATTTCCCTCAAAATCATTCCACAAGCAATGAGACATCTGAGAATTGATGAGGTTCACTGCCCATTTAGCGAACTTGAAGAAGGAGAGGAGATACACTGGAATGCTAGCCAAACAAGCTTGTATGAGGATCAATCTACCTCTGTAAGAGAGAAGTTTGCCCCTCCACCCAGCAATCCTTTTAATGATTTTATCCAGAAGGGGTTGGATATCCTCTCTCCTCAGTTTATCATAGTGGAGAGGGATACCTAGGTACTTAATGGGGAAGTTACCTTTATTACAGATTATAATAGAGAGGAAGTCAGATAACTCCTGATCATCCATGTTGATAGGGATGAGTTCACTTTTAGAGTAGTTGATTCTCATGCCTGAGACTTGTTCAAACCAGGTTAGAACAGTTTTCAGATTGCTAGCATGTGTGGAGTCATTGTCTAAGAAAAGGATGGTATCATCTGCATATTGAAGGCAGATGATGCCACCAGGGCAGACCTCAGGACAGAGCCCTGCAATCAGACTATGATCAGCAGCTCTGCTCAGCATTTTAGTAAGAATGTCCACTACTAAATTAAACGAAAGTGGGGAGATGGGGTCACCTTGCCTAAGGCCTTTACCAGCAAGGAAAAAATCAATTTCACAGTTATTTAACTTGACCCCAACAGACCCCCCATGAGTAAGTTGCTGGATCCAACTCTCCTCTATGAAAGGCTTGGGAAAGATCTAAGAGATCATTTTTCACCAAGTCCCAAAAATGCTGGTAAAACAAGAAGGGAATCCCATCAGGACCAGGAGCCCCATCAGGATAAGAGCTAAAAATGGCTTTCTTCACCTCTGTCTCTGAAAAAGGGGCTTCTAGCAGCTCATTTTCAGCAGGAGAGACTTTTTCAGAAGTAGAGAAAAAATTGTTTTGTAGAGAGAATCCAGAAGGGTTTTCTTTCTTAAACAGGTCTTTGTAGAAGTCACTAGCCACTTTCAACATCTCATCTACCTCAGTAACAGGGCCATTTGGGCCATCAAGGGAGTGAATGAGGGTTTTCCTCCTGCTCTGGTTAGCTACTGCATGGAAGTAAGCAGTATTTCTATTACCCTCCTTAATGTTCCTATCTCTAGACCTTTGTTTGGCTTTGATTTCTTCTTGAAGCCAAATTTTCTTGAGCTCTCCAAGGACGAAGTTTAATCTATTAGTCTCAGCCTCAGAGAGGTCAGTGGTTTCTGCCGTAATATCTAGAGAATCGAACTCAAGGAGGAGAAGCCTTTTGTATCTTCTAAGATTAGCTTCCTCATTGGAGTTCCACCCTTTGGTAGTTCTTCTAAATATCTTGATTTTGATCTGCCAATTTTCTAGGGGGGAGCTGCTCCCAGTAGGCTCATTCCAGATTTTCCTGACTAGCTCAGTAAAATCTTCTGTAAGCAACCTCCACTTTTCAAATTTAAAACTATTGCTCTTTGGAGTTTGGTTAAGACCAGAGTCCCAGAGCAAAGGAGTGTGGTCACTACCACATCTGGGTAGAGCTCTACAACTAGAAAGGGGAAAGAAACTATCTAATTCTGTGTCACATAAAATTCTATCAATGGTGGACATAATCCTAGAGCAGCACTTCCAACATATCTAGCAGAACTGTGGGTTTTCCTTCTGACAGGGCAATTCTCAACTTTATGGGTAACCATTTTGCAGATAAAACAACTCTTGGGCTTGACACATTTATCCAAATGATGCCTTGGTTCCCCACAGTTGTAGCAGGTCACCTCAGAGTATGACATAAGGCCCGAAGCAGGGGCAGGAGCAGTTTTCTGGATGTCCTATCTCTTCTTTTGCTGATTCTTGCCTTGAGATTTCCCACTGATCTGAGAGTCAGAACCACTAGTAGATTGATCTTGGGTAATTACAGGAGCCTGCCCAGATTGTGCCCCCATTTGGGGCGGAGGTGGGTCGTACCACTGCCCAACCGGCGCTCCCCCCCCCCATTGTGATAGGGGAAATTCATCGGAGTTCCTGGTTCTTTCTCATCCTCCAGCCAGATGTTGTCTCTCAGGAAGCAGAAATAACCACCAGCAGCTCAATTGAAGCAGATTGCAAGCCTAATTTCAATCTTCTGCAGGTTTGGGGGAGAGGTAAGGTAGGGGATCCACCTGCTCCGGCTCCGGTGGCGTGGTGGTGGGCAGGAGTCCAGTCAAGCATTCCCATCTTGCAGCATGGCGTGGATCTCCTGAATTCACTTCTCCTTTCGCCCATTGAACAAACGCAATCAACGGCTCACTGGGGTGGGGCATCCTGTGCTTCTCCAAGAAATCTCCTTTGAAGTAGATCCGCATGGCTAGATTCAGCAGCTCCCAATCCACATGATCCTTGCATATCCGAGCATACCTGCACGAGTGAGAGAACGGATTCGGTCCCTCCTCAGCTTCCTCCCTCGCAGCTTCCTCCTCTACTTCCCTCCATTCGCGTGTGCACTGGGTCCAGGAGAGAGCGTCGTCGCGGATCCGCATCGCCCGCTCCCTCCATCTCCTCCCTCGAGTCTCCTGCAGCACCGCCGGCGCGACGGAGTCGAGCGGCTGGAGCATCCGCGGGAAGGCTTTGTAGACATGTGGGAGATGCATCTTGTACATCTGCCTGTCTTCCAGCCATTCCCCCGTGGATATGGCCGGCGACTCCATGGGGCGGGCGTGCCCGGAGTCAGGAGGCGGGGGGTGGCGGCGAGATCTATTTGCCAATTACTCCCTCCTTTTCGGTTTATAGGGCTCAATTAAAAAATCTCACCAACCAAGGTAGATGATGAATGGTGGAATACTTTTTGTAGTTTGCAAAAGCACCTAATTAATGCACTTGTTTTCCTCAAAAAATTATGTTTATCAATGCATAAATTGTAATGCATGCATGCATAAAGTACATGCATTGGTCAATTTTCTCTAAATACTTGCATGCAATGATGTAATGCACCTTGGAATCTGAACATGTGATGGAAAACAACCAAATTGAGCCTTATAAAATGGAAAAACTAAAATTTTGAGATAATCCCTATAAACCGAAAAGGAGGGAGTATGTGAACTAAACAATCAACATATAAAATAATTTAAATATATATAATATAGTTAGAAGGGAAACATAAGTTGGACCTGGCGTTCCTATTCTTATATAGAAAAATAGAACAGACCTCTGCGTTTTCTTCAAAAAAATACATAAATTGGGCTGCCAAAAATAAAACCTCGGATGGGAGGTCCATAGGCCGGTCGATACATGACGGCCCTAAGAAAATACAAACAGGCCTATGGACATCCCATCCGAGGTCGTGGGCTGCGCATGTTAAAAATGAAAGCATAGATGGGGCAGCCCAAAACCACGTCCAACACTTGCCAAAACTTTGTCCCTCGTTTTCTCTGTGTTTCGCACACTTGACATTGTGTGGGCATTTTGACTGTGCATCATATGAAGATGTGCTATGCATGAATGTTGATCAGCATGATGTTAACTGGCTGGTAGTTCCATTTTGAACCATGAATAAAACTTCCAACATGATGTTAACCCTGTTTGAAAAGGCCGTGTTAATATAAATGCTCTGCCTCTGAAAGTTGCAGTTTCTTATCTGAAACTGAACTTGCAGTTTCTTCTCTGAGAATCACATTGTCTGCACTTTTATACTCCTATGAAACTACATTTTTTAAGTGCTAAAAATAGATCTCTAGAATTCATAAAATACTTTATATGCTCAATACTGCAAATCTGAAATTCAAAAGACATTCATATCTGAAAGTACTCTCAAAATACACAACACAAAACACAATTCACAACCTGCAAATACTGACAACCCTAAGCTCCTCCTGACAATTCACAACCTGCCCGACTATTGGGCTGGGGGGGCAGCCCCCTCCTATTCCTCGGCAGCAGACAACCGCCCCGTGAGACGATGTGAACGGCGAGGGAGACGATGGCAGGGAAGCGTCGTCGGGCCAACTGCTTTTCTCCTCTTGCAGTTGGGTTCGGTCGACGAAGACTCCACCGGCTGGCTCTGGCAGGACACCCTCACAATCGGCAACCTGTAGATGCTCGATCCTTCAATCTATGGTGGATGCTCCATCTGGGATCGATACTCCCACCACTGCTCCCTCACGATCGGGTTCGGTGAATCTGTTTGCTCCATGGCCCAGAGGAGCAGCTCTATGTACTCCGGCGCGATTCCCTCCGGGAGTATCGTCGCCTTTTCGCTCTGTTGCAGATATTTGGCCATGGATGTCACCGTCGCCGCTAGTTAGTCCTTGTTGTCAAACCAAGACTGTATATCCAACATCCTAGCTAGCTTCACAGGGTCGCCGTCTGTGATCCTCACGTATCGGTTGTACTCCTCCATCGATCTACTTCTCCACAACACCTTCACTCGCCGGCGGTGGTTTTTGAATGGAAGAGGAGAGGAGCAGCGCTGGTTTTGGATTAGAACAGGAGAGGAGCGACGCTGGTTTGGACTGGAACAGGAGAGGAGGGGCGGTGGTTTTGAAATGGAAGAGGAGAGGAGCGATGCTGCATTTAGATTGGAACAGGAGAGGAGCGGCGATGGTTTAAGAGGAGAAGAGCGGAAGAGCGGCGCTGGTCTTGGAAGTATTTTTTGTTGTTTCGCATATATTGGGTCAAACTTTGACCACGTACTGTATTTGACAAGCAAAATGTGAATGCATTTCACCAAAAATTGTATCATTTGGTTCGTATCTGAATGTACTTTCAAATTATACTCCCTCCATTTTTGTATACAAGGCCACAAACTCATATTACAGGTACCAAGGTAAAAATCAATGATATGTTTAAGTCAATGTTGTAAGCTAGCTTGTCACCTTGATTGTCGTGTTAATTAATGTGGTTTTTCTCTCCCAAGCACAACAAGCCAACCCTCTTACTCCTCATTGGTAGATTAATGTTGGGAATGCAAGCTAACCTTCTCACTCCCGCATGCACACAAGGGATATTAATGTCCTCGGGTGCTAGTACGAGGCAAACGCCATCAATTTTTCCTCGATTAATGTTAGTGGCCTTGTATAGTTGCAAACTATAATTTTGATAGTGGCCTTGTATACAACGTATAACATATATTTTATGTGCAAAAATCATGGTCAATTATGACCTAGAATAAAAGGGAGACTAGTTAATGTGGGGTCGCTTTCTTAATTGAAGGGTAAATTGATTTTGATTTTGATCCAGTCAGAGCGCGCCGGCCCTCTCGTCCAATCCTAAATCGCTGCCGCATGATCCTCTCCCTCTTCTCCATTGCAAAACCACCTCCTCTCCTCTCCATCATCTCCATTCCAAAACCACCGTCTCGCCTCTCCCTCTTCTCTATTGCAAGACCACCGTCTCTCCTCCGTTTTCTAGACGCTTTGCTCCATGGCGTGGGCACAATCCATGGACACAAAATTAGTATACTGTATACTATTTAAAAGTCGAGGGCGGGGCTTTTCCTACGCGGTAGGCGGCGGGGAAGTTCCGCCTAGTCGGTTCGACAGAGACGCGAGAAGATGAGGGAGTAGGCTGCTGCAAATGTAGGGATGTGCGATTTGACAGCGAGTTACTGCTGGACAGGTGGGGCCCTGTGATTTGACTTGCCATTATCATTTTAACTGCGGCACTACGACCGGCGTGAGTCTCCTGGATTCCTGACCACCTCCATACAGGTGCCTCTCCCAATGCTCCACCATGTAGTAGAGGCTGGCTCTTGCATGAGAGCCCACTTCTCCACTTTTTCCTTGCCTCTCTTTCTCCACATATGCAAAAATGCCATGTAAAACGCACTATTGTCACTACAAAAAAAGACACATCCGTGACATTTTGGGCCGAACGATTTTTTTTCTGTCATACATATGACACTTCTATGACGATAATTGTGACAAAACCCGGTATCATCATAGATGTGGTGGGCTCCTACTTCTATGACAAAAAATCATGACAGAAAATGGGCTTTTCATCCTGGGCGGGCCGGAGACGCAGCTGCATGACATTCTTTGGGTCGTCCATGATGGAAAAAAATGTGGTAGAAGCGAGGGGGAGGAAAATTTCGGGGAGTTCCTGGTTACGGTGGGAGGTCGGGGCCAAGCGATGCGCATTTCTCTCGTACATGTACGCGCGTGTGTGCGAGGCGTTGGCTCTAACTGAACCCTAGCGAGGCGTTGGGCTCTAACTGAACCCGAGCTATTGCACTGCAGGCTATGCGTTACTGAACCCGAGCGATCGATCGCTGGCTGTTAACTGAACCCGATCGAGCGATTCCTTCGCTACTGCTGCTAACTGAAGCCAATTGATGCTGCCTCTTGATGAACAGTGAGCGTTGCGAGGGGGGGTGGATGAACAGTTCCCGGTGGGGGTGGATGAACAGGACCCCGTGGTGTTGCCTCTGGATGAATAGGACCCCGATCGATCGAGCCGGTTGGGGCTGGATGAACAGGACCCAGTGGAGGGCTGGATGAATAGGACCACCCCGTGGAGGGCAGGATGAACAGTAGACGGTGGAGGGCAGGATGAACAGTAGCCCGTGGAGGGGTGGTTGAACAGGAGCCCGTGGAGAGGGCTAGTTGAACAGTAGCCGGTGGAGTAGCGCGCGGTGGAGGCTGGATGAACAGGAGCCCGTGGATGAACAGTCGCAGGTGGAGGCTGGAGGAGGTCGATGGTGGATGAACAGTAGCTCGTGGAGGCTGGAGGGGGTCGACGGTGGAGATGAACAGTATCCCGTGGAGTCCCGTTTTGCGGTACGCCACACCCCTCCCGATGAACAGGACCCCCATTTCGACCGTAGCGCTCCAACACAAGTCCGTTTCGTCCGTTTTGCGGTACGCCACACCCCTCCCGATCAACAGGACCCCTGTTTCGACCGTAGGAGGTCTGTTTCCTCTGTTTTGCGGTACGCCAGACCCCTCCCGATCAACAATATCCCGTTTCGAACGTGGCCGGTCGAACACAAGGCTGTTTCCTCCGTTCTGCGGTACGCCAGGCCTCGTTTCCATCGCCTGTTCCGTCCAAGCCCTCCCGATGAACACGACGCATTCCGTTGCCTACCCATGAACATGACACATTATGTTGCCTCCCCATGAACACGACAACGATGTTGTTTCTCCGTTCTGACCCAGCAATGTACACGAGCCCTGGCCGTACGTATGCGCGAGTAGGCGTTCGAGACCCCGCCCGTATGTACACATACGTGGCCATATTTTCTTTCTTACACCCTGGCCGCTATACGTACGTGTACATGCTACGTGCGCGCCTCTACTACGACACGTGCGCGCCTCTACATCGACCGGTATGTACGTACACGTTCGCGACCAGAATGACAATGCTACGTACCAGGTGGGTCCCGACTGTCAGGCACTTCCTTGCCTGCGAAGATGTAGCTGGTGGGTCCCAGCAGTCAGGAGGCGAATCGTTTTTTACCCAGACGCACTTCCTTGCATGCGAAGATGTAGCTGGTGGGTCCCAGCAGTCAGGGGGAAATGTTTTTTCGCGAAATACAATGGCCCATCCGGTGGGTCCTAGCTGGTAGGTGGAGGAGTCATTATTTTCTGCATAATAAGGAGGCACTTCCTTGTTGCGGCCGTGGACCCAGCTGTCAGCCTCTCCATGTACAGTCCACATCTGATGGAAGTCGTTCCTTGACCACGTTGACCACACCGCGCCGAGAGCACCAGGGCAGTGGACGACGGCGAGGCCTAGGAAGGGGACGACACGGAGGCAGGTAAGACTCGGTAGTTGTTTCCCACATGGAGGGGAGTAAGATTGTACGAGGGTTTACTAGTTCGTCTGCCGTCGCCGGAGAATAACAGCAGGTGTGGGTGAGTAGAGGGATGGCTAGGCCAGCGATGGGAGTATGGTCGGGCGGTGAGGCCTGCGCGGCAGCACAGCCGGCCGTGAGGAGGAGGGAGCAGGCAGTCCCGCCGGCGCTTGTTTGAGCGGCTTGAGCAGGAAGAGCAGAGATTGAAGAAGCACGAGGGCCGTTGGATGGACATCCAACAGTCAGTGCTTGTGCGTCAACCTTTTTTTAGGAAAGCCTCAAATCTGTGGAAAACAGCATACAGCCCATCTGCCATTATTTCTAATAATTTACATCCCATTTGCTAATTCTTAAGGTTTTTTTGGAGCCCATATTCTTTTTGTTAGCATTACAGCCCATATTGTGGCAACAGTTAAAAAATTATACGAAATTTTGCATATTTCGGTGCGGCCCGAACTGTTTTTAATCCCAAAATTTCGACTCACATTCAAACTGATTTTAAAAATAAATGTATATCAATATAAAATCCAACAAATTCTCCACGCATAAAAATTAATGTAATTTAAAATCTTGAAATGGAAAAAAAAGGATAATTGAAACTAATTGCCGGTTTGATTTGTTTTAAAAAGGTACAACCCATTTCTCATTACTGATGGGCCATTTTCTCGGCCAGCCGAATGAAAGCTCTCCTCGTCTTGAAAGATTTGCAGCCCAACAGGCCTAACAAAGCGACTTACTTGGCAAATCACAAAAAAACTGTGTTGTGGCCGTGGACCCAGCTGTCAGCCTCTCCACGTACAGTATCCTTCCGATGGAAGTCATTCCTTGACCACGTTGACGACGCCGCACGGAGACCACCACGGCGGTGGACTACGGCGAGGCCTAGGAAGGGGACGATGCGACAGTGGAAGCCCACGCGGAGAGGACTACGAGGGTTCACTGGTTCGGCTGCGGTGTGAGGCTGCTGTCGCTGCAGGGCCTGGCCAGCGGTGGGAATAGTAGGAGCGGTGAGGCCTCTGTGGCAGCACAGCCGGCCATGGGAGGCAGGAGCATGCGGCACGACCGGCGTTGCTTTGGGCGGCTGGAGCAAGAAGACCAGAGGTTGAAGAACCACTACGGCCGTTGGATGGACATCGTACGTTCACTGGAGCTAGAATCGTTCATATTGACTAAGTTGACAAAGACCTTCGTCCCCGTCAACTTAGTAGGCCCACCAGTCAGCCTCCCAGCAAGGTGGGTCCCAACTAGCCGGGGGAGTATTCATTTGTGCGTAATAAGGAGGCACTACCGGTGGGTCCGAGCTGACAGTGGGGGGAACATTTTTTCGCGAAATACGGTGGCCCGTCCGGTGGGTCCCAGCAGTCAGGGGGAAACGATTTTTTCGCAAAATACTGGTGGCCCGTCCGGTGGGTCCCTGCTATCAGGTGGAGGAATCATTATTTTCCGCATAATAAGGAGGCACTTCCTTGCTGCCGCCGTGGACCCAGCTGTCAGCCTCTCCACGTACAGACCACATCTGATGGAAGTCGTTCCTTCCACGTTGACCATGCGCGCCGAGAGCACCGGGGCGGTGGACGACGGCGAGGCCTAGGAAGGGGACGACGCGGAGCCGGTGAAGACGCGGCAGTGGATGCCCACGCGGAGAGGAGTATGAGGGTTCACTCGTTCGGCTGCGGTGTGAGGCTGCCGTCGCCGCAGGGCCTGGCCAGCGGTGGGAATAGTAGGGGCGGTGAGGCCTCCACGGCAGCACTGCCGGCCACGGGAGGCAGGAGCAGGCGGCACGACCAGCGCTGCTTTGGGCAGCTGGAGCAAGAAGACCAGAGGTTGAAGAAGCACTACGGCCGTTGGATGGACATCGTACGGTCACTGCAGCTAGAATCGTTTATATTGACTAAGTTGACAAAGCCCTTGGTACGTCAACTTAGTAGGCCCACAGGTCAGCTTCCAAAACGGTGCGCCCCAGATGTCAGGGGGAGGAATCATTTTTTGGGCGGGTGAAGCTAGAATATCCGAGATTGAAGAAGAAGCACGGCATCCGTTGGATGGACATCCAACGGCCACTGCTGCTAGAACCGTGTGTTGACTATAAGTTGACAAAGCCTTGCATACGCGTCAACTCTGTTTTTTTAGGGGACGCGTCAACTTAGTAAGGCCAGAAGTGTGTGGCAGAGAACTTATAGCCCATTTGAGATTTGTAAGAATGTGTAGCCCATTTTTGAATTCTAATGGAATTTACTACAGCCCATTTACAGTTTGTTAAAAGTACAGCCCATTTCAACCAACCGTTCAAAACAGAATTCAATAAAATTTCCCACATTTTGATGGGATCCGAAATATTTTTATCCCGAAATTTCTAGTCAGATTAAATACAATTTCAATATAAATTTATATTACGTAAAAATCCAACGAAACATTGCGCTCGCAACAATTAATGAAATTAAAATTTTCAATATCCAAAAATAATATTTTATAAAGTAATCACGTGTTTGGTGCATTTTTTATAGTTACTGCCCAGTTTTTATAATTACATCCCATTTATTATTTCTTAAAGCCCATTTTCTTGTTAAGCCTAATGCATCCCTCCTAGGAAAGATTTGCAGCCCAGCGGGGCGGAGAATAACAACTTGACCTTGCCTGGGTATTCCTAAAAAAAGTATAGCTGGGCTAGCCATTTTCAGCTTGAAAAAAATTAATATCTGGGCTGGATATCTGGCCTGGGCTAGACGGGCCACAGCCCGCCCAGTTAATACCTGCAGCGATGTTTTCGTTGTTGTTCAGAGGAGAAAAATTAATATCTGGGCTAAACATCGAAAAACTCTGCAGTGCTCACACCTCAAAAACACAAATACTGCTCGAGCTGCTTGGTCCCAGCTGTCGGCCGCTTCTTGTGCAATTCTCTCGTTTATTGACTAGTACTACATAGGTTGACAATGCTGTGGGACCGTGATGTCAGGAAACCAGGGGGAAGCAAAATAAATAACTCCAGCGAGCGCTTCCACCTCTGCCTCGTTGTCTCCCGTGGAAACCCCTTTCCTCCCTTTTTTTGCTCGGGCAAGGACCAATGCATGCAGCACGTCCATGCGGTTATTAGGCAAGAAATAA
The DNA here is from genome assembly GCF_018294505.1 of Triticum aestivum. Lineage (NCBI taxonomy): Eukaryota > Viridiplantae > Streptophyta > Magnoliopsida > Poales > Poaceae > Triticum > Triticum aestivum. The sequence goes on from NC_057812.1 coordinate 213,925,855, forward strand.
AAGCGCTTTGCATGCTATGAATTATGATGGCCTGCATGGGTAGCTAATAAGGCATCCTCTTAACTGCTGTGATTAAATGTTGTGTTTAGAAGAGAGAAATATTCTTCTTTTCCACCAATCTGCTTGCACCCAGGTCATGATGCACCTTCTAATACGACTTATTCACCTAGACGGAGGGAGTATAGTTTTATACATATATATATATAATAAGGAGGCACTTGCGTACGTGAGGCTATGGACCTGGTGGGTCCCCATTGTCATCCTCTCCAAGTAAAGTCATCTCCTCGCCCGCGCGCGCTTTTCGCCCGAAACAGTCAGCGCCGCCCGCCCCGCTTCCCGGTGTAGGCGATTGCTCCACCTTCAAACGACACAAGTGTTGTCCGTCCGTCCATCTGCCGCCCACATTAATGATACGCGGTTGCCGAGGCGGCTACTCCGGTGCCACACGTCCGTCCCTCCGCCTGCCCACCATTGCTATATAAACTGCTGCACCGGCCATAGCCGCAGTCATCCGCATCCATTCCCTTTCTCCTGTCCACACCACTACTGCCCACCATGGCTTCCTCGCGCTCCAGTGCTCTTCGGGACGGGCGGCCGACGGACCACAAGGATATGGCAGCCATTGCTGCCCACCGGCTGGCCGGCAGGCAGCCGGAGGACGACGACGTCCCAATGGAGAACATGGTAGTCGATGATCCGGCGCCAACCCCCTCCTCCGCGCCATCCTCGCCGGTGCATTGCACCATGACCATCGGCGAGGCTCGTGCTCAATATACGGACAGTGTGAGGCAGATGCGTCAGGAGAAGTTCCGGGAGGTGCATGCCGACGCTGCCTACAACCATCATCTCCTCCAGGAGCATCTACAGGCGGAGGAGCAGATCGCCGCGGAGCGGGCGGAGCAGGAGGCACTGCTCGACTCGTACCACTCCGCCCGCAAGGGCCGCCTCGAGCGCTGGCGGGAGCGCATGCGGGTGGCAGAGGCTGCGGCCGCCTACAAAGAGGCTAGCAAGGAGGGCGATGAAGTGGGCGAGGCGCTGTTTGGCGAGACCGAGGACGAGGCAGAGGACAATGCCGGCTCCGACGAGTCCCCGCTCCGCTGTCGTCGATGAGGCCCTGCTCCGCCGAGGCCCCGCGGCGCCAACAACAAGGCAGAGGACACCGCCGGCTTCGCCGAGGCCCCGCCCCGCCAACAACGAGGCAGAGGACATCGCCGGCTCAGCCGAGGCCCCACCCTGCCGGCAACGCGGGGGAGGATTTCCACCGCTCCGCTGAGGCGCCGCCCGCCGGCAACGAGACAGAGGACATCGCCGGCTCCGCCGAGGCCCCGCCCCGCTGCCAACGAGGCCGTGCCACACAGAAAACGAGGAAGAGTAGAACACGGTAGGTCGCCGCCGCTCGTGTCCAAGTAAGGCCACCGTTGCTACCCTCCTATTGAAGCCAAGCTAGGCGGGTTGACCATTGACGGTCGGTTAGCTTCTTGGCGGCGACGTGGAGTCAGGGAGTTCTGCTGGAGAATAATGCTGCTTCTACTTAACTGTTGGTGCAGTTGGCTGACTCACACATGGGCCCAACAGGCCACATTTCAGTTACGCAACTGCACCTGCAGTTAAGTCACTGAAGCTTCTGTTCGGCTCAGCGGGACACAGGTGGGTAGCTTCGGTTAATTAATTATACCTCCAGCGCACCCCTTTTTAGTTGAAGAATGTATGAAATGTAATGAAATCTGGCATGTTTATATGAAATCCGACCGTGTATGAATGAATTTATTTCGATTAGTTCGAATTCCTGTATCACTGGCATTGGATGAACATGCAAAACAATATGTACTAGCATTATTCCCAGGGTGATCACCTCGTTTGCAGCAGTTTCACATGTACTCCCTCCGGTCCTTTCTAGTCTGCATACAAGTTTTGTCTGCAGTCAAAGTATCTCTACTTTGACCAATCTTATACAAAAAAGTATGCACTTTCACAATGTGCGAAGTAAAAAGGAACAGAAGGAGTACAAAGAGTTTGAGCAGGTTTTTAGCGTTTCTGTACATTGCAATCAAACACACAGGCCTGGCAATTCATAGAGAACATTCAAAACAATCGATGATTATGCATCTCAGCGACTCACATGTCAGAGGCAATATTTACTTCACAACTAAAGAATAAAGAAAAAATTGATCGACGCTGCTGACAGCAAGGGCGTCCCATTCGAAAATATCAAACGCATGTCTTGCTAAAATCAATGAGCAAAATTTGACAAGGTTGTCCCATTCCAAAATATCAAATGCCTACGATTGTGGAATGGGCAGGGTTTGCCATCAGTTCGGACATTGACATGGCACCTCGTGCTAAATAAACCAGCTGTTCTTTTTGTGCAGTTCCACCAAAATCAACCAAATTCGCGCGTAGCTTGTATGATTTCGCCCTTATATGTTGCAACGCCTTGAACTTATCGGCACCTCCTTTCTTGTGGTGGAAATGAATGATTCGATGTATTCATGAACATTTTGTGCAGTTCCCATTGAAATCAAGCTGAGCACCCCTGTTTGCACAAATACAAAAAAGTGATTAGTATAGAGCAAACTGTACTATGAATTGACAGTTTCAACAGGCACATACATGGTCCATGTAGAGCACACTTTTAGAAAAATGGAACTCACCAGAAAGAATCCTAGAACAACATTGTACTCGCGCATCACAGCAAAAAAATGGAGATTTTGTCAGTCCTTCTGAGCTGAAGTTAGTTTGGTCTTGTGGGGAGTAATGTAACCATCCTTCAACTGCTCCTTCTGATGATAAGATAGACAGGGCTTCTTCATCCTGGCATAATCGGAACTAGTCACTTCACGTACTCCATATTCTTCTTCAGAGGAAGATGATCCTGTTGTGCAAAGACAAGAGGACTACTAAATGCTAGCATCACTGTTTGCTCGAAAAAAGGAAAGGAAATATTTAAAACAGCACAGATGAAGCACTTCTCAAGGACAATACCACTTTTTCATGACAGCACCGGGAGTTGATTTTTGTTTTTCTTCCCCTTGTTCTTCCCCTTCATCACTTGGTTCAATAACAAACAAGCTTCGCCTTCAATGTAAGATTTGGCATGTCAATTAGGGAGCACAAGTATAGTACTAAACTTAATTTTCTGATGAAAGTGGCAAAATACAGGCCAGCAGTTGTGAAATATCCTTATCTTACCTCAATGGGATATTACGGTGCACATACAGATTGGAAGTCTTGTCTCCATTTGTGCAGTTCACTAAAATCAAGCAACATTATCGTACAAGTAGCACAACATATGAATGCACACTGCAGAATCATGTGAAAGAAGGCTAGTACTGACCTCTCATGATGCGGAATTCAAACAACTCACAAGAAGAAGATCTGAACCAAATTCGCCTTAACGGATAGGAAGTAAGATCTCCTCTTGTGCAGTTCCACTAAGATCAAGCAATCAAGCAACGTTGTCGGTGTGACATTTTGGTTGAACTGCACAAAACACTCTTAAAACAAAAGTGTTTTGTGCAGTGCAACAAAAGGTCACAATGGCAACGAGGTGAAGCAGATAACCCTGTTTACACAGAGGTGCAAAGGAAACAATTAGTGGTCAATAACGGTGGATGACACAGAAGCCAACAAAAAGAAGCATCTACCTTATCTAAATGGGAAAGAAAGCAAGACAGTAGCATTTCTCAAACGGTGGCATTGATTAATATTAACATAGAGATTATATTAACAATAAAATTCGTTAAACATGTAATTTGCTTTTAACTGTGGCATTGCATCAATTTTCCAGCGGCATTATTAGAGGGTGTTTGTTTACAGGGACATTTTGGTGTAGGGACTAAAAAAACTCCGTGTCAGTCCCATCTAAACCAAAGAGGAGGGACTTTTAGGGACTAAAAGTGGGCATTTGGGACTAAAGAAAGAAGACCCCGAGGGAGTCTTTTTGGGACTTTTTCCAACAGTTGCCCCTGCCACGCATCGCACCTTGTCTCTATTAGTTCATTACTAGGGGTAACATGGTCTTTTAGCATGTCATTTAATAACCTCTAGTCCATGTTTAGTCCCTGGAACCCAGCAGGTAGGGACTAGGGAGTTTTTAACCAAACAGGGCCTTAGATTAACAACAGCTAATGAGTTGCACGGGACAGTGGACGCACCAGCACCATGTGCATCTACCGATGTACTGTGGTCATGCACAGTCTGTTGCAACAAAGAACAAGCAACCAAGGAGCATATTTGTGTTGGTCCCAGTTTTGTTATCTTTAGACGCCTTTCCCTATGTGAGCGCAGCAAATCTAGTCCTGCTCAAACTCTACAGCCTTGTCCCTTCCTTTCCTTTTTGAACTAGTACTTTCGCCCCTTCCTTTCCTCTTTGAACCACGTCCTAGATTTATGCGATACAACTTTCCCCACTACTTTCCCCCATTCCTTTCCTCTTTGAACCACGTCCTAGATTAATGCTATACAACTTTCCCCCTTCATTTCCTCTTTGAACCACGTCCTAGATTCATGCTATATACAACTTTTCCCACTACTTTCCCCCACTCCTTTCCTCTTTGAACCACGTCCTAGATTCATGGTATACATGCAGCTAGAGCAATGCATGTGGAGTAAGTAAATTATACCTTAAGGTTCTTGGGGCGTGGTTCGGTGGGCGACGGGACAGCGGCGAAGAAGAAGGGGTCGGAGGCCCTCCCGCGCCGCCGCTGGGTGGAAAGTGAACAGCTGCGCCGGTAGTCCCTCGCCGACGGCGACAGCGTTAAGCCTCCTTCCCTTCCGGCGGACGGATCCTGCCGGCTCTTTGAGCAGCAGTGAGGGGAGAGAGAGGCCAACGAAGTCTTGTTTAGATCTGGAGAGGGCGAGAGAGTGTGAAGAGAGCAACTACAAGCGCTGAGGCTCCAGCGGGAGAGGGCGAGAGAGTGAGCGAACAGGCTAACCAGCTACACAACCCTCCCGTTATGTTCAACGAGAGGGAAATAACCTTTTATACATTCCTGCATTCGTGTGACAAGCATGCCGTGTTTTTTTGTGTGTGTGGGAGTCATTGGGATTTCAATCATAATCGTGTCATGTGGCTTTGGTGGTAAGACTATCCACAGTGGTGCAGAAATAATGCAGCCTTAGTCACCTTACCTCTCTCCACGTAGTACGTTGGGTCCCACCAGTCAGAGGGTGAAACAAACAAATTAATAAGAAAAATTAAAAGCGCCAGTGGTGTATCTTACTTCACACATCTCGCTACTGCTCGGGAACACTGTCCAATTGATCCCTCTGTTCGCTCACGTACTATTTTAAGTGAATCCTTATTATAACATGCACACAAATTTTGGCCACTTGTATTCGACTTAAGTCAGTGTGCCACCGTATCTTGTATACTTACTACTCCCTCCGTCTAGGTGTAATAAGTCACGTTAGAAGGTGCAACGGGACCAAGGTGCGTGCATGCGTGTGTGTGTGTGTGTGTGTGTGTGTTTAACACCATGTCTGTGTTAGAGAGAGCGACAGATCGACCAACTCCTATCGAGAGATGTTGTGTAGTGTACGATTTTAGCCGCGAGAGTCGGTGCATCCTCTCGTTTCCGGGCGTGTACGGTAGGGACATGCGGACAGCTGCCACTCCTGCTCCTGACCAGCCTGGCCCACCCAAAGCCCCTCCATTGCCTGCGCGTGCTTCCCGCCCGAAACGGTCAGCGCCGCTCCAAAGAATCGGTGCCGCATTCATGCCCGAGCAGAGCAGACGCAACCTCTCACTGGTGCAAGAGTGATGGTTGCTTCGTCCGTCCAACTTACTGATGGGTCTATGTGATTTGACAGCTCATTGGTCTTTATTACTGAGGTGGTAGGACTACTAGATGTCCCACGCTTTCGGCGAAAGGAGGTATACTACTACTACTAGATTACAATTTTCTCCATTCTTACAGCGGAGGCGTGCAGGAGCAGTGAAAACACGCAGGCTCAGTGATTACATGGCCCACCTCACACTACTATCACCGTGCGACACCTAACTCTTTACATAGTACTCCCTCCGTTCCTAAATATTACTAGATGAGTCCCCGCGCGTTGGCGCGGAACAGCGGTATATCTCTCTGCGCAAAATTATCGATTTCATAGAACAAAAAAAACTCTATAACCGCATGACAAATGTGGTAGCCAAACTAAATAAACTCCCATCATCATTTAGATCATCCCACGTAAGGAAAAAAGATCAGCCAACTCCTGAACTCCTACTGCATAATGGGATTATATTTTTCTTTTTGACATGTTAATGGGACTTAAAAGCTCACTTACATGCATGCTACCGGTGCATGCTTGCATGCAGACATGTTGATGTGATTTAAAACCCACTCACATGCATGTGGCACGGTATTTCTGCATGCTTGCATGTGGCTTAGTGCGGAGCCTCTCAACGTCAAGATCAGACGGCTATTATGGACTGATTTACTTCATCTAACGGCTACATCAATTTTGATGACGTGGCTCAAGGAGAGGATAGAGAATTCCTAGTAGTGGGGGCTAGCTATTACTAGTAGATATAAGTCTTTGTAGAGATTCCACTACATACGGAACAAAATGAATGAATCTACACTTAAAATGCATCTATATACATCCGCATGTGGTTCATGGTGAAATCTCTACAAAGACTTATATTTAGGAACGGAGGAAGTACTAGTATAGTACGTACTGTAATTTATCAGCGAGATAAATTTGTACAATGCTATGAAGCTTCCAGCTTCTGTTACATGTATCTTGCGTCCAAGGTTGCCCGTTGCAACATTTCATCAAATACAAAGGAGACTAACATGCATGCTATTGCATCTCAATGATTGACAGATCATAGCAAATATGTACTCCCTCCGTTCCAAAATAAGTTTCTCAACTTTGTGCAAACTTTAGTACAAAGTTGTACTACTACTAAAGTTGACACTTATTTTGGAACAGAGGCAGCTAAAGAAAAAAACGATCCATGCAGTCCCTAGCCCTTGAACCGTGAACCCTGACCAGGCTTCAATTTGCTGGCAACGTTCGAGCTTCCTAATAAATGAAGTTTGCAACCTTTTGACCATCGGATCATTTTGTGCAGTTTCACCAAAATCGAGATGAGCATCCCTGTGGCAAAGAAATTGAACAAGCGTGATTAGAATAAGATTACTGGGACTAGTTGATGAGACATAAACTCATCACAAATACAGTACGTAGAAGCCAGTAGAGGTATGTGCGGGGCAAAGAAGTAGAGAAATATCCACAGGGAGTGATGTGGGCAGCTGGAGCAGTGGTGCAAGCCGGCTGTAAAGGGAGTTGTACCTGAGGGACGTAGCTCAACCTTGAGGAGGGCGGCGGGAGGCGGCAACTGCCCACGTCGCGGCAGTGAGCAAGGGACGAAGGCAACCTCACCGGCTTTGTGAGAGAGAACGGCGGGGACCCCTGATCGGGACGTGCCGACAGTGGGTTTTCACCGTCGGCGACGGCCACCGCATCTACACTAAGCATCCACCCCTTCCCCAAGCGGACGTGATCCGCCGGGATGTTAGAGATGTGGCCACAGTCGTTTTGTGCGAGAGAGTGTGAAGAGAGCAACCCCAGCAAGCAACCGTGTAGGCTGGCCCGTCCTGACTATGTACTCCTTTTCTCTCCATATGAACCTATCATATTGCGTACGTGCCACTGAAGAAAAAAACTTTATTTATAAATGACGCGGCACCTACTACTCGTTCTCCTATAACCTTGCGCTTGGCATCTCCAAAATATTGACCTTGCGATTGGCTCTTCGCCTCTTCGGGAAGTCGAGCAATAATGGTAGTGCAGTATATATCGTTCTGGCTATATGAGACCGAATGAATTGCTGCACGTCCACCACGTGGGCGAGGGTCGAGGGGCGAGGGAGAGTGCTACATACGGAGCAAAATGAGTGAATCTACACTCTAAAATACGTCTATATACATCAGTGTTTGGAGTATGTACTAGTAGTTCATATTGAAATCTACTAAAGGACATATATATTCCAAACAATATGATATAATCTCTATAACCAAGGTAGTAGGGACGAGGAGTAAACGGAGGGAGTAGTAAATTTTTCTCCTCGTCCTGCGAGCCACCGCGCGCATGGGCGAGGGAGCGGCCGTAAGGCGTAGTAAGCAAGCTTCACCTCATCCTGCGAGCCACCGCGCCAGTGGGCGGGGGAGACGGCGTACTAAGCAAGCTTCTCCTCGTTCTGTGAGTTGACGGGACACATCAAAAGTACTCCAGTGTATAGAGCCTTGCCTCTAAGGTAGGCCCCACATGGTTTGCCTCTTTTTTTAACATAACACGTCAAGTCGCAATTTGTTTGTTCACCTGTGGTAGACGATCCTCCCTCCACCAAGTGGACAGCCAATACACGTGCCAAATTACCATGTGGGCTGCCTTTTTCATACAGAAATGAGCTCCACCGTGTACCCGCGCGGGTGTGGTTGGGAAAGAAACGGGAGTACGTGCGTTGTGCATGCACCTCTTCTCTTCGTGCATGTTCCCCACCTACGTGGGTGTGTGTGAGAGATACAAACCGTGTTCGTGAGTGTTTTTTGTTTTGGGGTGGGGTGGGGTGGGGGTTGATTTCATGAATTATTTGTGGGAATATGTGTCGATGACATCTCAAACAAAATTGTGCATGCAATGTGTGAAATGGAGGCCTATCCATATCATACATAGAGGGTCGGGCAATCCACGAGAAGAGAGGGAGGGGTCATAGATATCGATAGAGTCGAAGAGAGGATCAAGTGGGTGGGTGCGAGATCAATGAAGAGAGCCATCGAAATTGTGTGTGTGTACAAGTCAAAGATATAGGGCGACTGGCCTACCGGAACATTACTGGGCACACGTCAAGTTTGTGTGTGGCAGGGAGACATGACTAGAGCGCTCGATGTATCGGTGTGTGGGGGGGAGGGGGTGGTGGGAGGGGTAGGCAGAGGCCTAACTATAGAGGTAGAACGACTCGTATATGTGTTGAGAAGGAGAGAACCAACTATGTATTGAGGGAGATCGGTCGACATCCATACATAACTAAAGGACGGGAAATATGATGGGAGAGAGATAGAGGAGAGAGGGAGGGAGGGAGAGGGGTAGAGTGCTGGATGGGTGATGGAGTTGCTTCTCGAAGATGGTGGGAGAGGCCTACTAGACAAACTGAGGGTGGAACTGCAATGTTATCAATAAGAGTGGGGATGTGTTTCTGTGTGTGCCTGTGCGTGATAGATCTGTCGGGACGCATCCATGGATGATGAAGGGGAACCATGTGTTTGGTAAGCAAACCTAACTAGATCGGTAGATCAATTGTTGTTTGTCGGAGGAAGGGAGAGACACAACTAATGAGGTAGATCGATTGACGTGTGGGTAAAAACGAGTTATAAGGACCTAGCTAGCTATATGTATAGCGAGAGATCGGTCGGTGTACGTCCATTTGTTAGAGGCTAATAAGGCCCAGCGAAACGGATAGACAGAGAGAATGGAGCTAGGAGGTGGTGCAAGAGGCCCAACTACTAGCTAGATAGGGGGAGGAGTGTGTGGTTGTGAGAGAGCGATGAAAAGAGGGGCGAGAGTTTACACGTGTGTCTGACCGTATGAGAGACACAAGGCAAGGACACATAAAGGAGGAGTTTGAAGGTGTGTTTGTATGTTCTAGGCAGGCATCGCTGGAGAGGTTTATCGATCGGTGTGTGTCGGAAAGGAGTTATGGAGACTCTGGGAGAACAACCTAAAGAAAAAAATGAATGTGCCTGGTGGATAGAATGCCGAGGGAGGGGGAGGGCGAGGAGGGCGTGTGCATGCACGAGAGAAAGTTAGTGGTAGCTACAAAGGTTAGAGGATTGTGTGGGTGTAAGAGACTAACAAAGATCATAATTTGATATGAAAGCGGATTCATATATTTGAATAGGAGATCATAGTGTTTTAAACATTGCATGCATGAATATAGCGGTGATACATGTGTTGTGCACATGTTATACCATCCCATGTGATAATGCATGGTGTTTGCAACTCACAGCTAAATGTCGAACAATCTAAACCATACTATACATCAAACAATCTCACATTTTATTTGAATTTGTGATAATGTGTGGTGTTTGCATCTTACAACTAAATATCGAACAATCTAAACAATACTATATATCGAACATTCTCACATTTTATTTGAATTTGTGGTAATGTGTCATGTTTGCAACTCACATCTAAATACTTGTAGGCGTATGGGGCGGGGCACCATAAATAATGTGATAAACACATTATACATATGAGACATGGTTTAGATTATGAAGATCTAGCTAGAGCTAGAAATGTAATGTGATTTGAAATCAAAATAAAGTGGATTCAAAAAATCTAGTTCGAGTTCATATAGTACACATAGTTCATATGTAACTCGAGACTAATCATGTGGTGTGCTGTGAAGATAATACACAAACAATGGTTTAACTTGACAATAATGATGATTGTAGATCTTATTAAAATAGAGAAATGAATTCAAATGCTTTGACTTCACAACAATCATTATTGTAGATCTTACTCAAATATAGAAACGAATTCAAATTTAGTTCATATTGAAGCGGTAGTATATACGTTTGGAATGCACTAAAACGTTCATTTGAGTAGTAGGTTGCATGCATTATACACGTAGCGAAATATTTTAATTGAACATAACATGAATTCAAAGTTTTGAATGACATTTGTAGGGCGCATTGATTTGGTACAGTACACGTTAGGCTTGTCCGGAAATTTCAACCCGCCTTGCTAGCCCGAAATATTTAAGATATATCTTTGTCTTGTTGTGCTCCGACAACTCCCTCCATCTCAACCCGCGCCTTGCTATTCCGAAATTACAACGCGCTCGAAAACTCCCACCTCATGTGAAACCCGACACGCGAAATGCCCGTGGTACCCCTGAACCGAAAGAACCGCCTCAAATCGGTGGGGGTACTTTCGTAACTTACCCCACATTTCGGACAGGCGCGTCTCTAAGCCATGGTTCCCCACTGCCATCCCATCCGCCCACCCATTCGTACACCAAGGCCGTGAAAACCCGCGACGAATTCCCACACCCTGCTCCGTCCGCCACCCAGCCGGAGCCTCTTCCCCGACGATGTCGTCCACAACAACACCTCGACGTCCCTCATCCACCGTACCAGATGAGGATCCGTCGTCGATCTCATCGTCCCGCCGGTTCAGCCACCCCGTCCTCCACCTCCAAGGAGCTGCCTCGACATTCCCCTCGTCTTTCTCGCCACCTCCATTCCCACACCACCGTCTTCACCTGCACCACCGGAAGAGCATCATCATCACCATTTCCTCGGATGAAGCTGCGGCCTAATCGGCACCACCAAAGAGGTTGTACACTAATCGCTGCATTTTCTTCTTGATTCGATCTCATGGTGCTGCCGGCGCTCGGTCCCGAGCCGACACGGCGCGGCTCCATCCACGGCGGCGTCGCCGGCCACTTCCTCCACGGCGTCGCTCCCTCGGCGGCGACGTCCACATCAGTAGGACCTGCTGCTGCTTTAGCTCTCGCTCGTGCTGCTGCTCTGCTCTTGCTCTTGGTCCCCTGCCTAGTCTGCTCTTGCTATTTCTCTTGCTCGCATTGCTGCTCTCGCTCTTGCTCTTGCTTGCGATGCTGCTCTGATTTAGCTACACTTCACTCCGATGCCGCAGGGGTGAAGGAAGAACCAGCCGCAGCGGGGAGGGGGGCTCGCCGGAGAGGTACCCCACTATGGCCTGGTTCTTTTGGTCAATTCTCTCAGAATCTTAGGAATCGGGCCTCCCTCTAGCTTCTCCCAGAATCTTAGACCCTTATATTTTTTATAATCCTACCTAGTTAGAATGTTAATAGTTATGATTGTCAAAAAAATATGGGTACGGGATTCTAGGAGAAGCTGGGTGGAGGGTCGATTTTTAAGATTCTGGGAGAATCGACCAAAAGAACTGGGCCTATCTATCTTAGGGTTCAGGATGGGGGCGGTGGTCTCCAGCGTTGGCGGGGCGTTGGCGGGGCGGTGGAGTGGAGTGGGGATCGCCAGAGAAAAAGCTCGGCACGGGGGGGGGGGGCTAGAGGGATGGCCGGGGCGGCGACGGACCAGCGGTGGGGAGTGTTTTCGGGGCGGGCGGGGCGGCACACCGTGGGTGGCGGGGGGCTACTGTTTGGCCGGCTCAGGGGGTGGAGGTTGAAGATGAACCGCAGGCCCTTGATTTCGTATCCAACGGCTGCAAAATCGACTGACCAGAGATGAAAAAGTCAGTCGACCGACGTGTAGCCTCACCTTGCTAGTGCTAGTGCGTCTAGTTTCGACAGCAAAATTCAGTTGCAACAGCAAAATTCAGTTTCAGCAGTTAAGTTTAGTTTCGACAGTTAAGTTCAGTTTCGACAGTTAAATTCAGTTTCAACAGTTAAGTTCAGAGATCAGCGGCTGATGTATTATACATTTAGCACTTTGTGGTTATGTATTTTACGTCATGTATTGGAGATGCTATTAGAATTCCACTCAGGTTAACGTTGTTCATTGTCTCTCTTGTCCTGCTTCAGCCTCGGCGTCGTACAACTCACCGGAGCTTCTCCAATGAGGAAACCCTCCATCACAGCGGAGCAGTACCTCGGGCTCCATCTCCAAACGCCTAAGATCTTCTTCCCCTCCTCCGACAGCCAAGTGAGCCGGAGCATCCTCACCGGCCAACCCAATCACGCTGAGATCGACATGGCTTCGCCAAAGAGGTTGTACACTTGTTGCATCTATTTTTTTACTCTACATGTTATATATATTGTCTACTGAGCACATGGATTTGTTCCTTTAGTGTCTACTTGAAAGAAAAAACGTAGGAATTTTAATTTTCACTTGTCCTCCTTTTCAAATTCCTATTCGTGAAGCATAAGACTAAGAGATAGTAGCATAATAGCATTATAACCATACATCTTCTTGTGGTTTGACTTAATCTCACTATACTTCTTTGCATCCTGTGATCTTCCAATTGTTGTGAATCAAACACCTAGATTGGCAGAAATCCTGTGTTTTTAAATTCTCTGTTTTGCATGTGCATTCCTATCCTATTCCTGTCTATTTCCTATCCCTGCATTGTTGTAATCCTCCAATTCAAACGAGCCCTTACAGAATTACTTCTCTTACAGATAGTTGTCAAAGAAAACCTTGCGTGGTTTGTCCCGCTCCTGCTGTGCCGTCCACCCCAGCTCAGATGCTCCAACAATAGAAGGGTCCGGCACAGCAGGGATCCGGCCTCCAGACTGTCTTTCGCTGCCTCAGATCTTCTTCCCTGCCGCTGGCAGCCATGAAAACTGCACTACCATCATCAACCGAGCAGATGACCTTGAGGACTACACGGGTCTGCAAGAGAGGTCGCACTCTTTTGTGTCTGCTTACGTTATGCATCGCTTAATATTACATGCTACTTTATCATCCTGTTCACCGATTAGACTCTGAGTCAGCTCCAAACTAATGGTTAAACTTGATTTTTAAATGGTTGTGGGGTACATATCGGGGCCGCTAACAATAGTATCTATCTACTATCTGGTTAATCTCCAGTGTCTACTATGAGTTTCATGTTGGGTGGGAAACAAACAGTAAATAAGCCATTATCTGTATTTTTAACTGAAGCCATTATCTACCTGCTATTATTGGTTTTGGGTCTATCCACAGGTTGCTACCATCACTCTGGATTTCTGCATGCACTCCTTACATAATCTCTCTATGTTTGATTCCTATGCATGACAGTTATTGTAAACAATGGAACTGAACATGTAGAGCAAAAGAGACGAGCCTTGTGTGGCAATAAAATTTCATGCAGACGTTGCTCCATCGTTGGCGCAAAGGCAGCCCCCCTCCATGCATCTCGGATTGTAATCGAGAGGAAGATATCTGTTCTGAGGGGGATTCAGAAGGAGAAGACAACTCCTATTTACCCCCTGAGGTCTTCGCCTAACTTGCCATGCTGATGTTGGTTATATCATGCATATGGTGTCTTGCATTGCTTACTTTATACATCAAATATGTCATCTGCTTAGTTTAGACATCCTTTGTGCGAATGCCATCTGTTTAGTTTATTCATCGTTTATGTGAATTATGCAACGCCATCTTGTTTAGCCAGGCATCATATATGTGAATTTTGCAATGCTATCCTGCTTAGCCAGTCATCTTATATGTAAATTATATCAGGCCATCCTTTTTTTTCGTTACATATTACATTTGTCAACAATGTTATTACATTCAACTGCTCTTCGTGTGCATCAGCCATTTGACACGGTGATGGCAAATTCTGGAATGAAAACAAGGTCTTCAGAGCAGACTATGCTATCTGACGAAGCGCATATCTCGCTGGTTACAGATAGCTCCTCAGAGGAGGATTCAGAGACAGATGACTAGTCCTATCCCCCCCACCCGAGGTGTATGCTCTAACTTGGCAGGGTTATGTTGCTCATATAGTGCGTATGGTGTCTCGCATTGCTATGTCATTTGATTAGTTTAGACATGCTTTGTGTGAATGTCACTTGTTCAGTGTCTAATTACCATATATGTGAATTATGCATTGCCATCTTGTTGCAAGACATTATATATGTGAATTATACAATGATATGTTGTTGCAAAGGCATTATATATGTGAATTATGCAATGCCATGCTGTTTAGCCAATCATCATGTATGTGAATTATATCATGCTATCATTTTTTTGTATTACGTGTTCCATTTGGCGACAACATTTGTATATTCAACTACTCTTCCTGTGCATCAGCCATTTGAAGCGGTGATGGAAGTATCTGGAATGAAAACAAGGTATTCAGAGCAGACAATGCTACCTGCTGAAGCAGACATCTTGCTGGTTACAGAGAGCTCCTCAGAGGAGGATTCAAAGACTGATGACCAGTCCTATTTTCCCCTGAGGTCTATGCTCAAACTTGGCAGGGTTATATTACCCATGTCATGCATGTTGTCTTGCATTGCTTAGTTTTTACATCATATATGGATTGCCGTCTGCTTACTTGCTTACTATATAAATCATATATTTGAATTATATCATGCCATCATGTTTACATAGTACATACACATCATCTATCTGAATTATGGCATGGCAACCCATTTAATAAAGACATCATATAGTTATATCATCTCATCTTGTTTAGTGTTTACAGTCATCATATTTTGAATTATGGCATTCTATCCGTGAATGTATGTGAATTATGGCATGCCAACCTATTTAATAAACACATTATATAGTTATGTCATGTCATCCTGTTTACATAGTCTCATATTTTGAACTATGTCTTTCCATCTTTTTTAGTTATCCATCATAATGTGAAATTGTGTCATGCTATCCTGTTTAGTTAGCCATCATATATGTGAAATTGTGTCATGCTATCCTGTTTGGTTAGACAACATAAATATGAATTATTTCATCCCCTCTTTTATTCCCCACTATCCATTGCACCTGCCTATCATACAATGTCTATACTTTCAATTACTTTTCTTGTTTATCAGCCCTTTGAATTGGAGAGCGTGATGGCAGTATCTAAGGGAGTAACAACACGGTCTTCAGAAAAGATAGTGCTACCAGTTGATGCAGATAGAACCACGGTTGTACTTGCCCAAGGACCAGATCCACCACACATAACCCAGACTCTCGCAGATTGTACCCCTACCCAGTTGGACAGAGAACCAGCTACACCCCTTCTAACCCCAACCCCAGCAGATAGTAACCCAGTTCCAGTTGACACAGCACCGTCTCCACCATAGAGCACCCAAACACGAGCAGTTAGTAAGGGAACTGCAGTGCCCAAAGCACGAGGACCACCACTCTGAATCCCAACTCAACGCTTAAAGGAGAAGAAGATTTGTTCTTAGGTCAGGTTCTGTAGCTATGGTTCATACTCCTTTGCTCTTGCATGATTGTATTTACTCATACCAACTATTTTCAAATTTGAAGGATGGAATTGAAACTCCAATGGCGCAACAGGTATGTTTTAAACCTGTTTCTTTAACTGGTTTGCTGTTGTAACCTACTCTATGTTGATTTCAGTTTCAATAGAATAAACAGTTATGTTCTCATGTCATGCACATACAAGTGTTGTTATTGCTCTATAGTTACCCACACTTATATTCTGTCTATTCTGCTTTGCCTTGAACAAATATTATTTGCACTGTGTCTCGATCTTGATTTGGCAACAAAAACTAGAATGGTATAGACCATAAAGTGACCATGGTACATAGATATATGTTTGTTTCATGTTGTTGTCCTGTCCACTTTACTACTGAACTCATTTACCAAAATGAGTTCAATATACAACATGGTAAACATGTGATGTGTCTGCTGATGACCCACAAGTATAGGGGATCTATCGTAATCCTTTCGATAAGTAAGAGTGTCGAACCCAACGAGGAGCGGAAGGAAATGATAAGCGGTTTTCAGCAAGGTATTCTCTGCAAGTACTGAAATAAGTGGTAACAGGTAGTTTTGTGATAAGATAAATTGTAACAAGAAACAAGTAACAAAAGTAAATAAAGTGCAGCAAGGTGGCCCCATCCTTTTTATAGCAAAGTACAAGCCGGAACAAACTCTTATAATAGGAAAAGCGCTCCCAAGGACACATGGGAATATCGTCAAGCTAGTTTTCATCATGTTCATATGATTCACGTTTGATACTTTGATAATTTGATATGTGGGTGGATCAGTGCTTGGGTGCTATTCTTACTTGAACAAGCATCCCACTTATGATTAACCTCTATTGCAAGCATCCGCAACTACAACAAAAGTATTAAGGTAAAACTAACCATAGCATGAAACATATGGATCCAAATCAGTCCCTTACGAAGCAACGCATAAACTACGGTTTAAGCTTCTGTCACTCTAGCAACCCATCATCTACTTATTAATTCCCAATGCTTTCCTCTAGGCCCAAATAATGGTGAAGTGTTATGTAGTCGACGTTCACATAACACCACTAGAGGCTAGACAACATACATCTTATCAAAATATCAAACGAATACCAAATTCACATGACTACTCATAGCAAGACTTCTCCCTTGTCCTCAGGAACAAACGTAATTACTCATAAAGCATATTCATGTTCATAATTAGGGGGGTAATAATTTGCATATAGGATGTAAACATATGATCTTCCACCAAATAAACCAACTAGCATCAACTACAAGGAGTAATCAACACTACTAGCAACCTACTAGCACCAATCCCAGACTTTGAGACAAGAATTGGATACAAGAGATGAACTAGGGTTTGGAGATGAGATGGTGCTGCTGAAGATGTTGATGGAGATTGCCCTCTCCCGATGAGAGGAGCGTTGGTGATGACGATGGTGATGATTTCCCCCTTCGGAGGGAAGTATCCCCGGCAGAACAGCTCTGCCAGAGCTCTAGATTGGTTCCGCCAAGGTTCCGCCTCGTGGCGGCGGAGTCTCGTCCTGAAAAGTTCCTCTCTATTTTTTTCTCATCGAAAGACTTCATATAGGAGAAAATGGACGTCGGAGAGCGATCAGGGGGCCCACGAGGTAGGGGGCGCGCCCTAGGGGGGCGCCCCCCCACCCTCGTGAGAAGGGTGTGGGCCCCCTGGCTTTCATCTTTGGCGAGGATTTTTCTTTATTTATTTTAAGATGTTCCGTGAAGTTTCATGACTTTTGGAGTTGCGCAGAATAGGTCTCTAATATTTGCTCCTTTTCCAGCCCAGAATTCCAGCTGCCGGTATTCTCCCTCCTTATATAAACCTTGTAAAATAAAAGAGAATATCCATAAGTATTGTGACATAAAGTGAAATAACAATCCATAATGCAATAAATATCGATATAAAAGCATGACGCAAAATGGACGTATCAACTCCCCCAAGCTTAGACCTTGCTTGTCCTCAAGCGAAAAGCCGATAACAATAAATATGTCCTCATGTTTAGAGGTAGAGGCGTCGATGAAAATAAAATACGAACATGAAGGCATCATGATTATTCTCATAACAACAACATATATAGATTTTGTCATATGATTACTTATGTTCAAGTGATGATCTATTCACAATGCAAAAGTATAAATCATAGACCTTATTGGGCTCCGACAAACTATAATCTCAATAATTGAAGCAATTGCAATTTATCATAACATCGGAAAGAGTCTATGTCAGAGCTAAAAAGCAAGTCCACATACTCAACTATCATTTAGTCCTTCATAATTGCTAACACTCACGCAATACTTGTGGTTATGAAGTTTTAATCGGACACAGAGAAAGATAGGGGCTTATAGTTTTTCCCCACAACCTTTTACCTCAAGGGTAATGTCAACAATAATGGTTCATGCTCCCCTACATCCAATTAGATATATATATATCATGTTCTTTCCAACATGCCGAGCTTGCCAAAGGATAAAATGAAAAAGAAAAGGTGAAGATCACCGTGACTCTTGCATAAGGTAGAAGATAATAGTAAAAGATAGGCCCTTCGCAGAGGGAAGCAGAGGTTGCCATGCACTTTTATGGTTGGATGCATAAAAATCTCAATGTGAAAGAACGTCACTTTATATTGCCCCTTGTGATATGAACCTTTATTAGGCAGTCCGTCGCTTTTATTTCTTCCACATCACAAGATCGTATAAAGCTTATTTCTCCCACACCAATCAATCATACATATTTAGAGAAATTTTTATTGCTTTGCACTGATGACAACTTACTTGAAGGATCTTACTCAATCCATAGGTAGATATGGTGGACTCTCATGGCAAAACTGGTTTAAGGGTATTTGTAAGCACAAGTAGTATTCCTACTTGGTGCTGAGAATTTGGCTAACATGAGGGGGAAAGGCAAGCTCAACAAGTTAGAGGATCCATGAGAACATACTTTATCTCAAATATAAGAAAGACATAACTCATTACGTTGTCTTCCTTGTCCAACATCAACTCTTTAGCATGTCATATTTTAATGAGTGCTCCCAATCATAAAAGATGTCAATGATAATATATCTATATGTGAAAACCTCTCTTTCCTTATTACTTCCTATTAATTGCAACAATGACCAAAGCTATGCTTGTCAACTCCCAACAACTTTTAATCATCATAGTCTTTCTATGTAAAGTCATTACTCTCAATAAGATCAATATGAACTTTTTGTTTCTTTTTATTCTTTTCTTCTTTCTTTTATTTACCCAAGATCATGGCAAAATAATCAAGCCCTTGACTCAACACTAATCTTTATTATATATAGATCACGAACTCGATTACAAAGAGAGATCATAAAGCAAAACTCAAAACTAGATCATACTAAATCAAGATACTACTACTAGGATCGAACAAAGAAAAATGATAAAGATAGGAGTTGTGATGGTGATACGATACCGGGGCACCTCCCCCAAGCTTGGCAGTTGCCAAGGGGAGTGCCCATACCCATGTGATTATGTCTCCTTCTTTGTTGGTGAAGAAGGTGGTGGATAATCGCACATGGAGCGTAAGAGGTCCTCCAGCTTGCGAATAATGCCCTTGAGTGCGACAATATGCTCCTTCAACAAAATATTTTCTTGTGTGAGATACTTGTTTTGTATACGAGCTAACTCAATCATCTTTAAAGCTTCAATCTCAGTTGGGGTAAGAAGGTTATGATCAAGTTGAAGGATGTCTTTTGCTGCCGGAGCTTGATCCTCCGTGGCCTTCTTGATCCTTTCATCCTTGTTGACCCTCATGGGTTCTTCCCTCTTCAGATCTATCTACATTAACCAAGCATCATTGTCAATTGTTGGAGGAGGGACACGACATGATGCCTAGCCTGGAAAACCCTGACAGAAAACAGCTCGAAACAAGTACATAGGAGGTTTGCGTGATACGGGAGTCAAAACCTTCGGGAGAATATATAATGAATTTTTACCGACCAAAATACGTAACGTGCAAGAAAACGGAGTCCGGAGGGCACACGAGGTGCTCACGAGGTAGGGGGCGCGCCCACCACCCTCATGGGGCCCTCGTGTCCTTCCCGGACTGCTACTTATTTTTCTATTTTTCTAAATATTCCAAAACGGAGAGATATTGCCTTAAAAATTGTTTTGGAGTCGGTTTACTTACCGTACCACATACCTATTCCTTTTCGGAGTCTGAAACGTTCCGGAAAGTGTCCCTTATGTATTCCTCCGGGGTTACGGTTTCAATAATATTGGTTTCAACATTTATGGGATTACCTGAGATATAATGTTTAATTCTTTGACCATTTACCACCTTCGGATTTGTGCCCTCGAAGTTGTTGATTTTTATGGCACCGGAACGATAGACCTCTTCGATGACATAGGGGCCTTCCCATTTAGAGAGAAGTTTTCTTGCAAAAAATCTTAAACGAGAGTTGTATAGCAATACATAATCACCTACATTAAACTCATGCTTTTGTATCCTTTTGTCATGCCATCTTTAACTTTTTCTTTAAACAACTTGGCATTTTCATAAGCTTGGGTTCTCCATTCATCAAGTGAGCTAATATCAAATAACCTCTTTTCATCGGCAAGTTTGAAATCATAGTTGAGCTCTTTAATAGCCCAATATGCCTTATGTTCTAGTTCGAGAGGTAAGTGACATGCTTTTCCATAAACCATTTTATACGGAGACATACCCATAGGATTTTTGTATGCAGTTCTATAAGCCCATAATGCATCATCAAGTTTATTAGACCAATTCTTTCTAGACCTATTAATAGTCTTTTGCAAAATTAATTTGAGCTCTCTATTGCTCAATTCTACTTGACCACTAGACTGTGGGTGATAAGGAGATGCAATTCTATGATTAACATCATATTTAGCAAGCATTTTACGGAAGGCACCATGAATAAAGTGTGAACCACCATCAGTCATTAAATATCTAGGGACTCCAAACCTCAGAAAAATAACTTCTTTAAGCATTTTAATAGAAGTGTTATGTTCAGCACTACTAGTTGGAATAGCTTCTACCCACTTAGTAACATAATCAACAACAACTAGAATATGTGTGTATCCATTAGAGGCAGGAAAAGGTCCCATATAATCAAAGCCCCAAACATCAAATGGTTCAATAATAAGAGAATAATTCATAGGCATTTCTTGACGTCTACTAATATTACCAATTCTTTGACATTCATCACAAGACAAGACAAACTTACAGGCATCCTTGAAGAGAGTAAGCCAATAAAAACCAGATTACAATACCTTATGTGCAGTTCTATCTCCAGCGTGGTGTCCTCCATAAGACTCGGAATGACACTTGCGTAGGATCTGTTCCTGTTCATGCTTAGGTACACAACGTCTAATGACACCATCTACTCCTTTATAAATATGTGGGTCATCCCAAAAGTAATGTCTCAAGTCATAGAAAAACTTTTTCTTTTGCTGGTATGTGAAGCTAGGTGGTATAAACTTAGCAACAATATAATTAGCATAATCAGCATACCATGGATTACTACGAGAAGTACTTATAACATTTAATTGTTCATCAGGAAAGCTATCATTAATAGGTAGTGGGTCATCAAGAATATTTTCTAACCTAGACAAGTTGTCTGCAACGGGGTTCTCAGCTCCCTTTCTATCAAGAATATGCAAATAAAATTCTTGTAGCAAGAGAACCCATCTAATAAGTCTAGGTTTAGCATCTTTCTTTTCCATAAGGTATTTAATAGCAGCATGATTAGTTTGAATAGTTACTTTAGAATCAACAATATAAGATCTAAACTTATCACAAGAAAATACAACTGCTAAAAGCTCTTTTTCAGTAGTAGCATAATTTCTTTGAGCATTGTCTAGAGTCTTACTAGCATAATGAATAACATTTAATTTCTTATCAACTCTTTGCCCTAGAACAACACCTACAGCATAATCACTAGCATCACACATAATTTCAAAGGGTAAATTCCAATCAGGTGGCTGAACAACAGGTGCAGAGACTAATGCTTTCTTAAGTATTTCAAATGCTTCTACACAATCATCATCAAAGACAAATGGTATATCTTTTTGCAATAAATTAGTCAGAGGCTGAGAAATTTTTGAGAAGTCCTTAATGAACCTCCTATAAAATCCGGCGTGACCAAGGAAACTTCTTATACCTTTGATGTCCTTGGGACATGGCATCTTTTCAAAAGCATCGACCTTGGCTTTATCAACTTCAATACCTCTTTCAGAAACTTTATGCCCCAAGACAATACCTTCATTAACCATAAAGTGGCACTTTTCCCAATTCAAGACAAGATTAGTTTCTTCACATATCTGCCAAACTCGATCAAGATTGCTCAAGCAATCATCAAAAGAGGAACCATAGACGGAAAAATCGTCCATGAAAACCTCACAAATCTTTTCACAAAAGTCAGAGAATATAGCCATCATGCATCTTTGAAAGGTAGCAGGTGCATCACATAAACCAAAAAGGCATACGTCTATAAGCAAAAGTACCAAAAGGGCATGTAAAAGTAGTCTTTGATTGATCTCTAGCCGACACAGGTATTTGAGAGAAACCAGAATAACCATCTAGAAAGCAATAGTGTGTATGTTTGCATAATCTTTGTAGCATTTGATCAATAAAAGGTAAGGGGTAATGATCTTTCTTAGTAGCCTTATTTAATTTACGGAAATCAATTACCATCCTATAACCTGTAATAATTCTTTGTGGAACAAATTCATCTTTATCATTAGGAACAACAGTAATACCTCCCTTTTTAGGGACACAATGGACAGGACTTACCCACTCACTATCAGCAACGGGATAGATTATACCTGCCTCCAAAAGCTTGAGTATTTCTTTTCTTACCACTTCTTTCATTTTAGGATTCAGACGTCGTTGAGGATCACGAACTGGTTTGGCATCTGCTTCCAAATTTATTTTATGTTGACATAGAGTGGGACTAATGCCCTTAAGATCATCAAGAGTATATCCAATAGCAGCACGATGCTTCTTCAGAGT
The DNA here is from genome assembly GCF_018294505.1 of Triticum aestivum. Taxonomy (NCBI): domain Eukaryota; kingdom Viridiplantae; phylum Streptophyta; class Magnoliopsida; order Poales; family Poaceae; genus Triticum; species Triticum aestivum. The sequence goes on from NC_057812.1 coordinate 213,948,750, forward strand.
TTTCAATAATCTTTCTTCTTCATGCTCTGAAAGGTTAGCACTAATAATAATAGGATATATCTTCTTTTCATCAAGATAAGCATATTTAAGATTATCAGGCAAAGGTTTAAGCTCAAACACGGGATCACCCTTGGGTGGAGGAGGATCCCCTAAAATTTCAACAGGCAAATTGTGTTGCAGAATAGGTTCCTGTTTAAAGAATACTTCATCTATTTCCCTTCTTTCATTCATGAACGTATCATTTTCATGGTCTAGCAAATAGTGTTCTAAAGGATCACTAGGAGGTATGGCAATAGAAGCAAGACCAATAATTTCATACTTACTAGGTAATTCTTCCTCATGATGTTGTTTACTAAATTTAGAGAAATTAAACTCATGAACCCTATCATCCAAGCCAATAGTAACAACTTTCTTTTCGCAATCTATCCTAGCATTAACAGTGTTCAGGAAGGGTCTACCAAATATAATGGGACAAAAGCTATCTTGTGGAGAAGTAAGAACAAGAAAATCAACAGGATATTTAGTTTTCCCACACAAGACTTCAACATCTCTAACAATTCCAATTGGTGAAATAGTATCTCTATTGGCAAGTTTAATTGTGACACCAATACCTTCTAACTCAGCAGGTGCAATTTCATTCTTAATTTCTTCATATAAAGATGCGGTATAACACTAGCACTCGCACCCATATCACATAAGCCATGATAACAATGATCTCCTATTTTGACAGAAATAACAGGCACACCTACCACAGGTCTATGTTTATCTTTAGCACAAGGTTTAGCAATTCTAGCAGTTTCACCTTCGAACTGAATAACATGCCCATCAATATTATCAGACAAGAGATCTTTAACAATAGCAATATTAGGTTCTACTTTAACTTGCTCAGGAGGTGTATAAGTTCTAATATTGCTTTTACAAACAATAGTTGAAGCTTTAGCATGATCCTTTACTCTAACAGTGAAAGGTGGTTTCTCAACATAAGAAGTAGGAACAATAGGATCATTATAAGTGACAGTCTTTTCTTCAACTTTAATAGGTGCAGCTACTTTTACTTCTATGGGAGGATGATATTTAAACCACTTCTCCTTAGGGAGATCAACATAAGCAGCAAAAGATTCATAGAAAGAAGCTAATATCTCAGAGTCAAGTCCATATTTAGTTCTAAACTTACGGAAAATATCAGTATCCATAAAAGATTTAACACAATCAAACTTAGGTGTCATACCTGACTCCTTACCTTCGTCAAGGTCCCAATCTTCAGAGTTGCGTTTAATTCTATCCAATAAATTCCATCTGAATTCAATAGTCTTCATCATAAAAGAGCCAGCACAAGAAGTATCGAGCATGGTGCGATTGTTATCAGAAAGCCGAGCATAAAAACTTTGAGTAATTATTTCTCTTGAGTGCTCATGATTGGGGAATGAATATACATTGATTGAAGCCTCCCCCAAGCTAGAGAGATGCTTTCTCATTCGTGAGGCCAGAAATTATATATATAATTGCGATCACGATGAACAAGATGCATAGGGTAATACTTTTGATGAAATTCCAACTTCAATCTTTTATAGTCCCATGATCTCATATCATCACATAGCCTATACCATATCAATGCGTCTCCCTTCAAAGATAAAGGGAAGACCTTCTTCTTAGCAACATCATCGGGTATACCTACAAGCTTAAATAATCCACAAACTTCATCCGCATATATTAAGTGCTCATCAGGATGCTTTGTTCCATGTCCTGTAAAAGGGTTAGCTAGCAGTTTTTCCATCATACCCGAAGGAAATTCAAAAGGAGTTTCATTTTCAATAGGTTCATTAGGTTGAGGACCAACTCTTTGCTCTACTGGACGGGGTGAAGATACCACGAACAAGCCCCTCAGAGAATTACTTTCCATAGTAACAAGTGACAGTAAATTTCAGCACACTATATAAATTTTTCCTTACCAAATTCCACCTACCAAAGGCGCTACACTCCCCGGTAACGGCGCCAGAAAAGAGTCTTGATGACCCACAAGTATAGGGGATCTATCATAGTCCTTTCAATAAGTAAGAGTGTCGAACCCAACGAGGAGCAGAAGGAAATGATAAGAGGTTTTCAGCAAGGTATTCTCTGCAAGTACTGAAATAAGTGGTAACAGGTAGTTTTGTGATAAGATAAATTGTAACAAGCAACAAGTAACAAAAGTAAATAAAGTGCAGCAAGGTGGCCGAATCCTTTTTGTAGCAAAGGAGAAGCCGGAACAAACTCTTATAATAGGAAAAGCGCTCCCGAGGACACATGGGAATATCGTCAAGCTAGTTTTCATCACGTTCATATGATTCGCGTTTGATACTTTGATAATTTGATATGTGGGTGGACCGGTGCTTGGATGCTGTTCTTACTTGAACAAGCATCCCACTTATGATTAACCTCTATTGCAAGCATCCGCAACTACAACAAAAGTATTAAGGTAAACCTAACCATAGCATGAAACATATGGATCCAAATCAGCCCCTTACGAAGCAACGCATAAACTAGGGTTTAAGCTTCTGTCACTCTAGCAACCCACCATCTACTTATTACTTCCCAATGCCTTCCTCTAGGCCCAAATAATGGTGAAGTGTTATGTAGTCGACGTTCACATAACACCACTAGAGGCTAGACAACATACATCTTATCAAAATATCAAACGAATACCAAATTCACATGACTACTCATAGCAAGACTTCTCCCTTGTCCTCAGGAACAAACATAATTACTCACAAAGCATATTCATGTTCATAATCAGAGGGGTAATAATTTGCATATAGGATCTGAACATATGATCTTCCACCAAATAAACCAACTAGCATCAACTACAAGGAGTAATCAACACTACTAGCAACCTACTAGCACCAATCCCGATGAGAGATGAACTAGGGTTTGGAGATGAGATGGTGCTGGTGAAGATGTTGATGGAGATTGCCCTCTCCCGATGAGAGAAGCGTTGGTGATGACGATGGTGATGATTTCCCCCTTCCGGAGGGAAGTATCCCCAGCAGAACAGCTCTGCTAGAGCTCTAGATTGGTTCCGCCAAGGTTCCGCCTCGTGGCGGTGGAGTCTCGTCCCGAAAAGTTCATCTCTATTTTTTTCTCATCGAAAGACTTCATATAGGAGAAGATGGACATCGGAGAGCCACCAGGGGGCCCACAAGGTAGGGGGCACGCCCTAGGGGGGGGCCACCCTCATGAGAAGGGTGTGGGGCCCCTGGCCTTCATCTTTGGTGAGGATTTTTCTTTATTTATTTTAAGATGTTCCGTGAAGTTTCAGGACTTTTGGAGTTGCGTAGAATAGTGGTCTCTAATATTTGCTCCTTTTCCAGCCCAGAATTCCAGCTGCCGGCATTCTCCCTCCATATGTAAACCTTGTAAAATAAGAGAGAATAGCCGTAAGTATTGTGAGATAAAGTGAAATAACAGTCCATAATGCAATAAATATCGATATAAAAGCATGATGCAAAATGGACGTATCATCTGCTTGTTTCTCTTTTAGAATGCAGACAAAATATTGGAGAACAGTACCGCGTTATCCACTGGTGAAGGAAGTAATGCAGATAAGGTTCAAGATAGTGAGACATCCCTGTTGGTCTCCAAGAAAGCTGATAAAAACTATCTTGACGATAGTGAGGGAACCCAAAATTCCTGTCTTGATGTAGTGTTCGAGTTACTGGCCACTACTGCTAGCACAAGCTCTTCGAACTCGCTGCCTGAATCAGTTCGTCTTCTTGAGTCTCAACTTCAAGTTGAAAGACTTCGATTAGATGTGCTACGACAGGAAGCTGAAGGACTGAGGAAGGCCTTGCAGAATCCAAATGCATATTTTCTGGTGCTACAGCAAGCGCTGGAGGATTTAAGCGCCAAACAAGAGAAAGTTAATAAGCTTGCTAAGCATCTTGCTAGCATTATGGGTACCCAAGATATTGTTTCTTGAGATCTTCTGAAGTGGTTTCAGTTCTGGATTTGTTTTGCTGCAGCGTTTATTTGCGTTGGTCGCCAACTTTGACAACCAGTGTATATGATATGCTGCTTTGTTCCCTATATTTGCACTGGTGGCGAACTTTGATGCCCAGTGGATGTAATATGTGTAATAGCCGTGATAGCCTAGCATTAGTTGCTTGCTTATTTATTTCCTTGTTGTCTTGTTTATTTGTTTGCTTCTAGTCATTGCAGTTCTTTTTCCGCGGTTAGCTAGTGGCTGCAATAACCTATTTTTTTAACTAGGCCACAATAACCATGGGCTAATATTTACTGTAGTGACACTGGGCCTCCTATTGGCCGTAGAAACAGTGGGCCTTCTACGGGCCGTAGAAATAATGGGCCTTCTACGGGCCGTAGAAACAGTGGGCCTTCTGCGGGCCGTATTATCAATGGGCCTTATACGGGTCGTATAATCGATTGGCCAAACATGGGCCAAACAGACCGCATTATGGCCGTAAACGGGCTAGAGTTGGAATCGTCCGTTCATGGGCCGACCATAACGGGCCATCGTTAATAGGTCGTATTTGATGACGCTATGAAATCGGCCCAACGTATTAACGGACCACAAATGGGCCGACTATAACCACGGGCTGAATTTGGCCCACAAGCAGAAAATGACAGTAACGGGCCGTAAGTAAACGAATGCTGGAAATGAGCCCAAGAATAAATGGGCTCTGAGAAGGCCAAAAGATAACATGGGCTGGAAACGGCCCAACGGAATAACGGGTCGTTAATGGGTATAAAGTGATACACTGTTCATTACGGGCCAGTTTCACCACGGGCCGTTAATGGGTGTAAAGTAATACACTGTTCATTACGGCCCAGTTTCACCACGGGTCGTTAGTAGGCCAAGAGTTACATAGGGCCTCATATGGGCCGAAAGACGTCATGGGCCATACATGGGCCAGAAGTGAAAACGGGCTGGAATCATATTGGATGGCCCAGATGACGCTACTGGACCTAATTCGGATAGGATGTAACGAGCCGTGGGTTAGCGGGCTGTAAATGGGCTATATTCGAACATGCCATTAACAGGCTTTCCATGGGCTGGCCCGCCAGCTTTTGACCAAGTCAAACGGGCCGGCCTTTTCACAGGAATGGGCCTCTGTTGGGCCGTGCCACGTGTCAACGTATCATAGGCGCCTTCCGTCCAATGAGTGGTTGACATCTGTCCCGACGATGAGCCGACACGTGTTTCCTCCAACCAATGATGATTTTACACATGGAAAATCCCCATTGGTCGGGGCTATTAACGGGTTATCGGATCCAAAACCCGACCCGATAGCTTAACGGCGTTCCGTTACGCTGGATGCCACGTGTCAGTCACCCTTGACGAAAGCACTTCTGTGACACGCGATTTATCGTCATGGAAGTGGACACTTCCGTGATGATAATTTTAGTAATGTCATGGAACACTTCTACGACAGCACAGGTATGACTATCTTGATTCTGTCATAAATTTTTCATGGATGTACATGCATGACAAAAAAAGCGACCTACTGTGACAAACACGTATCATCATGGAAGTGTATTTTTTTGTAGTGTGTACTTACTTTTACTTGCTCCTACAGGTGCTTAAGCTTGCAACATAGGCATAAAGTCTGATGTGGCAAGTTAATCTATAAGAGAGAGACTAGTTTGGTGACCCAAGGAAGAAACGGTGCTAAGCGCGTGTACCTAGGTGAAAAGACAATTTTGAGTCTATAGCTAATTAAATGAAGCAAACTTAGCAACACCATTTCATTGGAAGAGGTCGCTCCTTGGCAAATGCAATAAATACACGCGCTTAGCACCGTTTCTTCCTTGAGTACGAAGAAAGAGATAGAGAGGAGTAAAAAATACACTTATAGCCAACCTTGTTGTAGTATGAGTGACTAAGTGATGACTATGTATGACATGCCAACATCAGATAGCCTAACGCGCCATGTTAAATCTCCAAGGGCGCGAGCAACGCGACGGTCGTGGTAGGCGCGACCATGATACGGGCTACTGACAGCCCATGGATCTGAGATCAAATAGTCGCATGCTAAGTTGCTGAAAATTTGCAGAATAACCCTCCAGGATAGGATATTCACCCATAGGTCTAGAATCACGCCATGCAAAATTCGATCTCAGATCCAAGGGCTCTCGGAAGCCCGTATCATGAGAGAATGGAAAGCCACTACCCTGCCGTTCGCACGCTGGCAGTTCGCTCCTACTCGTCCCCGCACGTCCTTCAATACTATGGTGGTTCGCTCCTAGTTGTCCCGTCCATTCACATTACGGCAGTTCCACTAATCCTAACCCTCCTCCCAAATCCATGGCGTCCCAAATCTCCATGATCGGCGGTGAGTACAAGGTTAGAACCATCACCAGCGATGAGTTCGACATCATCTACACCCGTTCTTCTGCGACGGTGAAAGGATGCCTTTCTCACTTCAGACGCATGTTCAAAAACTCAGATGATGAGTGGGTCGCTGGGCTAGATGTTGAGTACACCACAGTCCTGGGATGAGAGAAGGATCTAAAGGACGAAGAGAGGAAGAAGCCCGCCGTGATCTAGGTTTGCGTACATAATGTTTGCTTGGTCTACCACATATGCCATGCCGACGTTGAGTGCCAGGATTTTAAGAACTTCCTCAAGAGCAGCCTAGTCAAATTCGTTACTGTAGACTTTGGTAATGACAAAGAAGTCATGCATCGGATAGGCCTCTTTGTAGGCAACACCTTCGACCTCCAGAAGAATCGGCTGGTGTCCTCTCGTCAGCCTTCAATGCTGACCCTGGCAGGAGTCATGGTTCATCCTTCATACAGTAAACTGGAGAAACCTCATTACATGTTTCATCGTCATGCATGGCAGCGGAATGTACTACATATATACCACATCCACTACGCTGCAATGGATGGCTACCTTTGCTTCAATATCTACAAGGGTTGGATGAAGAGAAACAGCCAAGTGTGCGGTTCAAGCAAAGAAGTATCATCCAAGAGGAAGAGGGACAAGGACGAAGTCGGGGATGTGGACGAGGACTCCGAGTAAGGTGGCAGTGTTGTTGCTCATGGTGTTTCTAATGCAGTGTCTACCGGAATAGTTGCAAAGTTTAATTTCAGGTGTGCTTAATTTAATTTGAGGGGTGTGTTGTGCTGAGCCCCCAGCAGAACTATGTTATGTTTCTTCTCGTTACTTTAACTCTTCAGTACGTACATACTAGTATTTCTTACATTTCATATTTTAGTTGGTATAGTACTACCACTCGTTTCTTCACATTATATACGTACAATATATATGGCCAACATCATATAGCCACCAGTTTATTTGTCAAAGAATTTCAGGGTGCTTAGTTTTGTCAAAGAATTCCAGGATGCTTAGAGGGTGCTTGGATCCAAGGGACTTATTTTAGTCTGACTAAAAATAGTCTCTTTAAGAGGCTAAAGTTCCAAGCACCTCTGACTAAAGAGGGGTTAAAAAAAAATTAGTCAGGGGTACCCCTACTAAAATGTGGATTAGTCCTCTCTCTACTCATTTAACTCCTCTCCTTTAACACAGGCGAGTTCTGGATTGGAGGGTTTGGAGGATAATAAATGCTCATTAACTTGATTTTAGCCTTCTTAGTATTTGGATCCAAGCATGGGTGAGGCTAGCATGTTTTAGTCCCACTACTTTTAGTCATGGGACTAAAACGTATCCAAGCACCCTCTTAGTTTTATTTGAGGGGTGGGTTGTGCTGGACACCATTATTGTGACTAGCCTTTTTAATAGTACTATATGCATAATTTGGCGACGAGCGCTCTCTATATGTACCACTTTTTTTTAATTTCAAGTTTTGCTCCATGGCGCAATCCATCGATACTACTGTTGTACAAAAGTATACATTTTTTAAAAGGCTAGAGGGCGGGGCAGTCTAGCTTGGTCGGTTTCACGAGAGGCGAGGGCCTTTGTGATTTGACGGCTCATTACTGCTGGAAGGCGGGGCCTTGTGATTTGACTTCTTGTATAAATGCGCCGACGACCTGATCGAGGAGGAGCAAAGAACCGTGCGGTATACTCAAGTTTTCCACTGGAGTAGTACTGCGACAGAGGAGCATGAAACACGGCAGCCTAGTGCCATATGGCGATAAAATGATCTAATTTGCTAGTCATCTCATTCTTAGCATTGTTCTATTCATTCCCTCAAAAAACATTGTTCTATTCATGCCTCACAAAGAACATGACACGTGCGGCGAAACACCCGAAGCAAAAGATGAAACACGGGAGCAAAAGAAGAAGGAAGATTATCACCCCAAATGATCTAATTCGCCGCGGAGTCGTAACTGCTTCTTCATCGCATCCACGACCTCCATCTCCTTGCGTGTCTCCTCCGCCATCTTCATCATTGTGTCCATGACGCGGCATTTCTCGACGCGAGCCTTCATCGTCTATTCCACGGCCATATTACGTACCTTGACAGCAGGCGGGTGCTCGATGCGGAGCTTCGCCAACTCTTCCTTCTGTTCCATGGCGAGGGCCTGCAGCATCTTCATCGAGGAACTACTATTCTCATGCAGCTTCTTCCAGCCGGCGTTCTTCTCCTTCAACAGGTCGATCTCGTGGCAGAGCTTCGCATTGTCCTCCCAAAGTTGCAGGATTTTGCCAGTCGCCTTCTTCTCCGAGGCAATGCTCTTCTTCAGTAGCATCACCAAGCCGGCGGTCAACTCCCCCTGCTGACTGAGCTCAGCGGGCATGTCGTCGAGGCTCTCCTTCAGCAACTCCATCAAACCTTGGATGAACTCCTTCTGCTTATTGAGCTGATCGGGCATGCCGTCGAGGGATAACGACTCCAGATCCACCGGCTCGTCATGTTCGCCTTCGCGGCTAGGGAACTCCTGGGAGCCATCGCCTGCCCGTGAGAGATCTTTCGAGGTCTCTGCGTGGCGGCGAGCCCTCTTTTTTTTCTGCAGCCTTGGTTGTCGCTCCCTTGTTACGAGTAGTTCTCGACCTAGAGCTCTGCTCACCGGCCATGGCAACGACGGACAAAGAAGAAGCACTTATGAGGAGGAAAGGTAGAGTGATTTTCGGTTAGGTAGTTCCCCTTTTTATAACCTAAGTACTAGCACTAGTACTAATACCTGCATAGTGGGAACACATTTAGGTTTGGTACGTACTACTAGTAGGTGTGAGCAGGCTTTTGAATGTGATGGGAACAAGGTAAAGATTAATTGATGGTTTTGGTTTCGAGGCCTGAAACGGCTCCCGATGAGTTTAGCGGAACATAAATTTCAAGTACTACACTGCTCAAATGCGTAAATATTATGTTACTGTCAAAAATTGGCACAAAATACGAAGGAGACCAACGGAAGTACTACTAGCAACCCACGATTTAACTACTCGCATGCGCGCAGTGGAGTAATAATGTCTTTCTTCCGCCCTCACGTCCACTCGATTTGCATGCGCTGTATTAATTGACCATCAATGAAGTGAACGACTTTACATGCGTCAAATTATCACATGGGGGATCTTGGTACAAAATTGTGTGCGCCCGTGTACCCGCGTGTGCGTGCGAGGAATGAGTGCGTGCATGGCGTGCGTGCACATCTTCGCTTCGTGCATGTACCGCCAGTATGGCTCAGGGAGGACGAGTACATTCTTCTGGAACCAGCAGCACGTCATCGTGATCAATCCACGTAAGGAGGTCGCGACAACGCCTACACATGTGCCACGTGGCTTCATGAACTGTAAGAGAGACACTGTGTAGCGTGCCATTGGTATTCTAATTTACGTGTTTTGCACATACTCGAAGTACTAGTAAGGTACACGTGCATTGCACGCATCAGATTTTGCAACCAAATTATGAATAAATACCACACTGTAGCATGTAAGCTCTGAGTCATATATGCCTGATGTAGCCCTTCGTTCAATTCTTATAGTTCATCTCATTCAAAATCAATTAGTTCTTATAAAAAAGCTAAGAACGCAGGAATAGGAAAAACATGGGATTATAGTGGAATATCATCTTGAATCCTACAGGATTGTACGAGTGTTTGATTGTGCATAGAAAAAACATAGAATTCTTTCAAAGAGGTTTGAGTGGATGGGATGTTTCTTATGAAATCTAGTGCAAATGAATCATATGGAAAAATTCCTATGGTTTACAATCCTACGAATCAAACAACCAAGATAGGAAAAATTCCTAATGATTAGAATCCTCCAAAATTCCTTTGAGAATCCTTTGAATCAAAGAAGCCCTTAATCTATTTTATGATTCATGGAATTGTGTGTTGTAAAGCATAAATTAAAAACAAATAATGGCAATTCAACTAGAAAAAAGTTTGGGCAGTTATGATACGGAAGATTCTAGAACAAAAGAGAACCACTGTTGTTTTGAGGTTTGTGCATTATGCTTAAGTTCAACCATGGAGTCTACTAGATTGTACATGTGGCAAAATCCGGTGGGGGGCTCGAAGATGGTGCGAGGGGCCGAGTGGAGGGAGACTATGAAGGAATGCACAAGTGCGAGATCGATATTTAGAGAGAGGGGGCGAACATGTGCGCTGATGCGCGTAGTGGCGGAGCCATGAAAAATAAATGAGCTAGGGGGCCAAGCATTGCTAATCCTTTACGAGGAGGGTCAATTCATGAACTTAAACCATTTTTAGCAGCAATAGTCTAATGATCACATTCATATTAGCCTTGATATATAGTGATGTTAGGGGGGAGGGGGGCAGGGCCCTTACTACCCCCTGTCTTCGCCATTGTGCACGCGTCTGAGAGATGAAGCGGAAGGCATGGATGATGAGAGGGGGACGTTGGATACATAATTAATGTGGGTGTATTAGCTATATATGTTAATCCTATATAGAGAGGTATAGATTGATCGATGTGGACGTGGGAAAGAGGATGACACCTCACTGGATATATCGATTGATCGGTTTGTGTGGAAAACTATGAAATACCTAGCTATATGCACACATACATAGAGGAACATTGATCGTTGTGCATGCACGCGTGAGAGATAAAGAATGCCCGGTATGATGGAGAGGGGGATGTGTGTTGGTGTGTGCCTTCATGGGAGACCGACCTGAAGAAAAAGATTGCATGCGTCCGATGGATAATGCCGACTGGTAGTGTGTGTGCATGCATGCACAAGAGAAATTTAGTGGTACAATTATAAAGAGAAGACTACTGTGTGGGTGTAAAAGAATAGCTGAATAGGTGAGGTCACAATCAATGTAAAGTTGGATTCAAATATTTGAATAAGAGATCCTGATGTTTGAAACCCATGCATTCATGAATATAACGGAGATCTGTGCAGTGTGGTTTGGAAACGAGCATGTTATAATGTATACACATTGAACAAGGTCAGACTGATTTGAATTTGAGATACCGATGGCACACATCATTTGGCCACATCGCATCCGTGCATGGACACACTATTCTAATTGGAGATGATGGGCGGCTTTTGCATCACATATCTATATCTATACCCCTATATATATTATATTTTATATTTTTTTATTGTGTGCGGGTAACTTTAACTTTGAAAGATGGTCGTTGGATGAGGCGAATCCGATGGTCCAAAGATGGCAAATTTGAGCACTACTGGCCGTTGGATATCATCTAGATTCCACCGGATTTCGCCACATGTATAATCTAGAAGACTCCATGGTTGAACTTAAGCATAATGCACAAACATCAAAACACAAGCACTTCTTATTTGTTCTAGAACCTTCCGTATCAGAATTGCCCAAATGTTTTTCTACATGATTTGCCATTATTTGTTTTTACTTTATGTCGTACGACGCTCAATTCCATGAATCTTAAAATAGATTAGCTTTCTTATAAAAACTAGATGATTTTGAATGAAATGAACTACAAGAATTAAACGAACATCTACATCATGCATATATGACTCAAAGCTTGCATGCTATAATGTGGTATTTATTCATAATTTGGTTGCCAAATCTCATGCATGCAATGCACGTGTACCTTACTCTAGTCTAAATGGTGTTTGTGTGTGTGTTGTGCGTGTTCAAGTGCAAATTGTCTTTTTTTGGGGTACACGTAAGCTTGTTCTTCCGAAATTTCAAGCCGCGCCTTGTTATGCCGAAAATTCAAGCCAGCGTATCTGTCTATCGTGCTGCAAAACTCCCACCTCTTCAACCCGCGCCTTGTTAGCCCGAAATATTTAAGATATATCTTTGTCTCGTTGTGCTCCGACAACTCCCTCCATCTCAACCCGCGCCTTGCTATTCGGAAATTACAACGCGCGTGAAAACTCCCACCTCCTGTGAAATCCCGACACCCGAAATGCCCGTGGTACCTCTGAACCGAAAGAACCGCCTCAAATCGGTGGGGGTACTTTTGTAACTTACCCCACATTTCGGACAAGCGCGTCTCTAAGCCATGGTTCCCCACTGCCATCCCATCCGCCCACCCATTCGTACACCGAGGCAGCGAAAACCCGTGACGAAACCCCACAGCCTGCTCCGTCCGCCACCTAGCCGGAGCCTCTTCCCCGACAACGTTGTCCATAGCAACACCTCGACGTCCCTCATCCACCGTACCGGATGAGGATACGTCGTCGATCTCATCGTCCCACCGGTTCAGCCACCCCATCCTCCACCTCCAAGGAGTTGCCCCGATGTTCCCCTCGTCTTTTGCGCCACCTCCATTCCCACACCGCCGTCTTCACCTGCACCACCGGAAGAGCATCATCATCACCGTTTCCGCGGATGAAGTTGTGGCCTAATCGGCGCCACCAAAGAGGTTGTACACTAATCGCCGCATTTTCTTCTTGATTCGATCTCACAGTGCTGCTGGTGCTCGGTCCCGAGCCGACACGGCGCGGCTCCATCCACGGCGGTGTCGCCGGCCACTTCCTCCACGGCGTCGCTCCCTCAGCGGCGACGTCCACATCAGTAGGACCCGCTGCTGCTTTAGCTCTCGCTCGCGCTGCTGCTCTGCTCTTGCTCTCGGTCCCCTGCCTGGTCTGCTCTTGCTATTGCTCTTGCTCGCGCTGCTGCTCTCGCTCTTTCTCTTGCTTGTGATGCTGCTCCGATTTAGCTACACTTCACTTCATGGGTGAAGGAAGAACCAGCCGCAGCGGGGAGGGGGCCTCTCCGGAGAGATACCCCACTATCTATCTTAGGGTTCAGGATGGGGGCGGTGGTCGCCGGCGGTGGCGGGGCATTGGCGGGGCGGTGGCGTGGGGATCGCCGGAGAAAAAGCTCAGCACGGGGGGGGGGGGGCTAGAGGGATGGCCGGGGCGGCGGTGGACCGGCGGTGGGGAGTGTTTTCGGGGCGGGTGGCGCACCGCCGGCCGCGGGCGGCGGGGGGCTGCTGTTTGGCCGACTCAGGGGGTGGAGGTCGAAGATGAACCGCAGGCCCTTGATTTCATATCCAACGGCTGCAAAATCGACTGACCAGAGATGAAAAAGTCAGTCGACCCACGTGTAGCCTCACCTTGCTAGTGCGTTCAGTTTCGACAGCAAAATTCAGTTTCGACAGCAAAATTCAGTTTCGATAGTTAAGTTCAGTTTCGACAGTTAAGTTCAGTTCGACAGTTAAGTTCAGAGATGAGCGACTGATGTATTTTACATCTAGCACTTTGTGGTTATGTATTTTACGTCATGTATTGGAGATGCTATTAGAATTCCACTCAGGTTAACGTTGTTCGTTGTCTCTCTTGTCCTGCTTCAGCCTCGGCGTCGTACAACTCACCGGAGCTTCTCCAACGATGAAACCCTCCATCACAGCGGAGCAGTACCTTGAGCTCCATCTCCAGATGCCTAAGATCTTCTTCCCCTCCTCCGATAGCCAAGTCAGCCGGAGCATCCTCACCGGCCAACCCAATCACGCTGAGATCGACATGGCTTCGCCAAAGAGGTTGTACACTTGTTGCATCTCTTTTTTACTCTACATGTTATATACTGAGCACTCGTAGTAACGGGAAATACGATTATTTTATCCTACTATATGACAAGCAGTGAGGTACCAGGCTTGATGGACTCTCTTGAACGCCATCATTATTTATCTCTGCGCGTTTGAGCTATGCATTTGTCGATGGGCCTGGGAGTTGAGCTAGTATGGCAGTGGCCTGGGTCCAAAGTAATAGAAGTAGCACAAAAACATTTTTTTAGTGTAGGATTTTCCTTGCTCAAGCCTGCCTACTAGAATCGCCAGTGCTTGAAAGGAAAAGTGAATGAAAAACATCGGAATTGGAAAGTTTCCTATGGTACTACTTTTCATGAATTCGGTGCAAAGGAATGGAGCAAAGGAAAACTGTAGGATTTGTTCCTTTAGTGTCTCCTTGAAAGAAAAAACGTAGGAATTCTAATTTCCACTTCTCCTCCTTTTCATATTCCTATTCATCAAGCACAAGACTAAGAGATAGTAGCATAATAGCATTATAACCGTACATTTTCTTGTGGTTTGACTTAATCTCACCATGCTTTTTTGCATCCTGTGATCTTCCAATTGTTGTGAATTAAACACCCAGATTGGCAGAAATCCTGTGTTTTTAAATTCTCTATTTTGCACGTGCATTCCTATCCTATTCTTGTATATTTCCTGTCCCTGCATTGTTAGAATCCTCAAATTCAAACAAGCCCTTACTCAATTACTTCTGTTACAGATATGTGTCAAAGCAAACCTTGTGTGGTTTGTCCCGCTCCTTCGGCGTTGTGTTCCACCCCAGCTCAGCTACTCCAACGACGGAAGGGTTCACAACAGCAGGGATCTGCTCTCCAGACTGTATTTCGCCGCCTCAGATCTTCTTCCCCGCCGCCGGCAGCCACGGCAACTGCATTACCATCATCAACTGAGCAGATGACCTTGAGGACTACACGGGTCCGCAAGAGAGGTTGCACTCTTCCGTGTCTGCTTATGTTATGCGTCGCTTAATATGATGACATGCTACATTATCGTCGTGTTCACCTATTAGACTCTGAGTCAGGTCCAAACTAATGCTGAAACTTGAGTTTTTAAATGGTTGTGGGGTACATATTGGGGCAGCAATCAGTACTATCTGTCTACTATCTGGTTAACCTCCGGTGTCTACTATGAGTTTCATGTTGGGTGCAAACAAACATTAAAGAAGCCATTATCTATATTTTTTAACTAAAGCTATTATCTGCCTGCTATCATTGGTTTTGGGTCTATCCACAGTTTGCTACCATCACTCTGGATTTGTGCATGCACTCCTTACATGATCTCACTATGTTTTATTCCTATGCATGCCAGTTATTGTACACAATGGAACTGATCATGTAGAGCAAAAGAGACAAGCCTTGTGTGGCAATAAAATTTCATGCAGACGTCGTTCCATGGTGGGCGCAAAGGCAGCCACCCTCCACCCATTTCGGATCGTAATCAAGAGGAAGATAACTGTTATGAGGGGGATTCAGAAGGAGAAGATCACTCCTATTTACCCCATGAGGTCTTCGCTCTAACTTGGCATGCTGATGTTGGTAATATCATGCATATGGTGCCTTGCATTGCTTATTGTATACATTAAAGATGTCATCTGCTTAGTTTAGACATGCTTTGTGTCAATGCCATCTGTTTAGTTTCTTTATCGTATATGTGAATCATGCAATGCCATCTTGTCTAGCCAGGCATCATATATGTGAATTTTGCAATGCCACCCTGGTTAGCCAGTCATCTTATATGTGAATTATATCATGCCATCATTTTTTATTACGAGTTAAATTTGTCAACAATTTTAGTACATTCAATTACTCTTCCTGTGCATCAGCCATTTGGCATGGTCATGGAAAAATCTGGAGTGGAAACAAGGTCTTCAGAGTAGACAATGCTGTTTAGGCAAGCGTCATATATGTGAATTATATCGTGTCGTCCTTTTTTTGTATTTCTCATTGCTTTTGTCGACAATGTTTGTATATTCAACTGCTCTTCCTGTGCATCAGCCATTTGAATTGGTGATGGAGAAATCTGGAGTGAAAACAAGGTCTTCAGAGCAGACAATGCTACCTGCTGAAGCAGATATCTTGCTGGTTACAGATAGCTCTTCAGAGGAGGATTCAGAGTTAGAAGACCAGTCCTATTATCCCCCTGAGGTGTATGCTCAAACTTGGCAGGGTTATATTACTCATATAATGCATATGTTGTATTGCAATGCTTAGTTTTACATCATATACACAATATTGAATGCCATCTCCTTAGTTGACACATCATATATGTGATTGTCCTCTGCTCACTTCCTTAGTATATAAATCATATATTTGAATTATGTCATGCCATGATGTTTACATAGACAGCATGTATCTGAATTATGGCATGCGAACCCATTTTCTAAAGACATAATATAGTTATATCATCTCATCCTGTTTACATAGTCATCATATTTAAATTATGTCATTCTATCTGTGAATTATATCATGCCATCATGTTTCCATCGACGGCATGTCTGTGATTTATGGCATGCCAACCACTTTAATAGACACATCGTGTAGTTATATCATGTCATCATGTTTACATAGTCATCATATTTTGAAGTATGTCATTCTATCCTGTTTAGTTAGCCATCATACATGTGAAATTGTGTCATGCTATCCTGTTTAATTAGCCATCATATATGTGAAATTATGTCCTGCTATTCTGTTTGCTTAGACAACATAAATGTGAATTATTTCATGCCCTATTTTCTTCCCTACTATCCATTGCACCTGTCTATCTTACAATGCATGTACATTCAATTACTTTTCTTGTTTATCAGCCATTTCAATTGGAGGGAGTGATGGCAGTATCTGTGGGAGTAAAAACACGGTCTTAAAAAAAGATCGTGCTACCTGTCGATGCAGATAGAACCATGGTTGTACTTGCCCAAGAACTAGCCCCACCACACATAACCCACACTCATGCAGATTGTACCCCTACCCAGTTGGACAGAGAACCAGCTACACCCCTTCTAACCCCAATCCCAGCAGATAGACACCAAGTTCCCGTTGACACAGCACCGTCTCCACCACACAGCACCCAAACACAAGCAGTTAGTAAGGCAACTGCAGTGCCCAAATCACGAGGACCACCACTCCGAACCCGAAGTCAACGCTTAAAGCAGAAGAAGAATTGTTCTCAGGTCAGGTTCCGTAGCTATGGTTCATACTACTTTGCTCTTGCATCACTGTATTTACTGATACCAACTAATTTCAAATTTGAAGGATGCAACTGAAACTCCAATGGCGCAACAGGTATGTTTTAAACCCGTTTCTTCAACGTGTTTGGTTGTTTGCTGTTGTAACTTGCTCTATGTTGATTTCAGTTTCAATTGAATAAACAGTTATGTTCTCATGCCATGCACATTACAAGTGTTGTTATTGCTGTTTAGTTTCCCACACTTATATTCTGTCTATGCTGCTTTGTCTTAAATAGATATGATTCGAATTGTATCTATCTTGATTTGGCAACATAAACTAGAATGATATAGACCATACAGTGACCATACTACATAGATATATGTTTGTTTCATTTTGTTATCCTGTCCACCTTACTACTGAACTGGTTTACCAAAATGAGTTTCATATACTACATTGTAAACCTGAGATGTGTTTGTTTGTTTCTCTTTTAGAACGCGGATAAAATATTGGAGAAGAGTACCCTGTTATGCAATGGTAAAGGAAGTAATGCAGATAAGGTTCAAGATAGTGAGACATCCCTGTTGGTCTCCAAGAAAGCTGATAAAAACTATATTGAAGACACTGAGACAACCCCAAAGTCTTGTCTTGATGTAGTGTTCGAGTTACTGGCTACCACTGCTGGCACCAGCTCTTCGAACTCATTGCCTGAATCAGTTCGGCTTCTTGAGTCTCAACTTCAAGTTGAAAGACATTGATCAGATGTTATGCGACAGGAAGCCGAAGGACTGAGGAAGTCCCTGCAGAATTCAGATGCATACTTTCTGGTGCAACAGCAAGCGCTGGAGGACTTAAGCGCCAAACAAGAGAAAGTTAATAAGCTTGCTAAGCATCTTGCCAGCATTATGGGTACCCAGGATATGGTTTCTTGAGCTCTTCTGAAGTGGTTTCAGTTCTGGACTTGTTTTGCTGCGGCGTTTATATGCTGCTGTGTTCCCTATATTTGCACTGGTGGCGAACTTTGATGCCCAGTGGATGTAATATGTGTAATAGCCGTGATAGCCTAGTGTAAGTTGCTTGCTTATTTATTTCATTGTTGTCTTGTTTATTTGTTTGCTTGTAGTCAGTGCAGTTCTTTTTCTGCGGTTTTCTAGTGGCTGCAATAACCTATTTTTTAAAACTAGGCCACAATAACCATGGGCTAATATTTACTGTTGTGACACTGGGCCTCCTACGGGCCGTAGAAATAGTGGGCATTCTACGGGTCATATAAACCGTGGGCCTTCTATGGGCCGTAGAAACAGTGGGCCTTCTACGGGCCATAGAAACAATGGGCCTTCTACGGGCTGTATCATCAATGGGCCTTCTACGGGCCGTATCATCAATGGGCCTTATACGGGCCATATGATCGATTGGCCAAACATGGGCCAAACAGACCGCATTCTGGCCGTAAACGGGCTAGAGTTGGAATCGTCTGTTCATGGGCCGACCATAACAGGCCATCGTTAATAGGCCGTATTTGATGACGCTATGAAAACGGCCCAACGTATTAACGGGCCACAAACGGGCCGACTGTAACCACGGGCTGAATTTGGCCCACAAGTAGAAAATGACAGTAACGGGCCGTAACTAAACAAATGCTGGAAATGAGCCCAAGAATAAATGGGCTCTGAGAAGGCCGAAAGATAACATGGGCTGGAGACAGCCCAACGGAATAACGGGACGTTAATGGGTATAAAGTGATACACTGTTCATTACGGGCCAGTTTCACCACGGGCCGTTAATAGGCCAAGAGTTACATACGGCCTCATATGGGCTGAAAGACATCATGGGCCATACATGGGCCAGAAGTGAAAACAGGCTAGAATCATATTGGATGTCCCAGATGACGCTACTGGGCCTAATTCGGATAGGGCGTAACGGGCCTTGGGTTAGCGGGCTGTAAATGGGCTATATGCGAACATGCCGTTAACAGGCTTTCCATGGGCCGGCCCGCCACCTTTTGACCAAGTCAAACAGGCCGGCCTTTTCACAGGAATGGGCCTCTGTTGGGCCGTGCCACGTGTCAACATATCATAGGCGCCTTCTGTCCAATGAGTGGATGACATCTGTCCCGATGATGAGCCGACACGTGTTTCCTCCAGCCAATGATGATTTTACACGTGGAAAATCCCCATTGGTCGGGGCTGTTAACGGGTTATCGGATCTAAAACCCGACCGATAGCTTAACGGCGTTCCGTTACGGTGGATGCCACGTGTCGGTCACCCTTGACGAAAGCACTTCTGTGACGCGCGATTTATCGTCATGGAAGTGGACACTTCTGTGATGATAATTGTGGTAATGTCATGGAACACTTCTACAACAGCACAGGTATGACTATCTTGATTTTGTCATAAATTTTTCATGGATGTACATGCATGACAAAAAACACGACCTACTGTGACAAACACGTATCATCACGGAAGTGTATTTTTTTGTAGTGCCAGTTGGAATATGTATCGGACTCTTTGGGGAGTTTGGCCTCTGTCCATTCGGCGAGGAAGTATGCCAGTACTTGGGATTTGATGGCTCGACGCGGTTTGTATGTTATGTCGAATGGAAGGAGCTCAATGGCCCATTTGGCTATCCGGCCCATAGCATCGCGGTTGTTTATTATATCATTGAGCGGTACTTCATAAGCCACCGTGATAGAACATTCTTGAAAGTAGTGTCGTAGCTTTCGGGATTCCATGAAGACCGCATATGCTATCTTTTGATAATGAGGGTACCGGGATTTGAATGTTGTAAGGATGGTGGATACGTAATATACCGGCTTCTGAAGTGGGAATTTGTGTCCGTCCTGCTCTCGTTCTACGACAAGCATGGCGCTCACCACCTGGTGTGTTGCCAATATATATAATAACATGGGTTCGCCGACGTTTGGTGTGGCTAGGATTGGGTTGCTCGCCAGAAAGGTTTTTATTTCTTCCAATCCGAATGTTGCCGCATCCGTCCA
This sequence comes from Triticum aestivum, assembly GCF_018294505.1. Lineage (NCBI taxonomy): Eukaryota > Viridiplantae > Streptophyta > Magnoliopsida > Poales > Poaceae > Triticum > Triticum aestivum. Next base: position 213,968,798 of record NC_057812.1, read on the forward strand.
CTCGAAGTGATCGGTGCGCCCGAGGAGGCGGTACAGTGGCAATGCTTTTTCCCCCAATCTGGAGATAAAGCGGCTTAACGCTGCCACGCACTGATACGTCTCCAACGTATCTATAATTTTTGATTGCTCCATGCTATATTATCTACTGTTTTGGACATTATTGGGCTTTATTTTCCACTTTTATATTATTTTTGGGACTAACCTATTAATCGGAGGCCCAGCCCAGAATTGTTGTTTTTTTGCCTATTTTAGGGTTTCGAAGAAAAGGAATATCAAACGCAGTCCAAACGGAATGAAACCTTCGGGAACGTGATTTTCTCACCGAACATGATCCAGGAGACTTGGACCCTATGTTAAGCAACCAACAGGGAGGCCACGAGGTAGGGGGCGTGCCTACCCCCCCCCCCCCCCCCCGGCGCGCCCTCCACCCTCGTGGGCCCCCTGTTGCTCCACCGACGTACTTCTTCCTCCTATATATACCTACGTACCTCCAAATGATCAGAGACGGAGCCAAAACCCTAATTCCACCGTCGTAACTTTCTGTATCCATGAGAGCCCAGCTTGGGGCATGTTCCGGAACTCCGTCGGAGGGGGCATCGATCATGGAGGGCTTCTACATCAACACCATAGCCTCTCCGATGAAGTGTGAGTAGTTTACCTCAGACCTACGGGTCCATAGTTATTAGCTAGACGGCTTCTTCTCTCTTTTTGGATCTCAATACAAAGTTCTCCCCCTCTCTTGTGGAGATCTATTCGATGTAATATTCTTTTTGCGGTGTGTTTGTTGAGACCGATGAATTGTGGGTTTATGATCAAGTATATCTATGAATAATATTTGAATCTTCTCTGAATTCTTTTATGTATGATTGGTTATCTTTGAAAGTCTCTTCGAATTATCAGTTCGGTTTGGCCTACTAGATTGATCTTTCTTGCAATGGGAGAAGTGCCTAGCTTTGGGTTCAATCTTGCGGTGTCCTTTCCCACTGACAGTAGGGGCAGCAAGGCACGTATTGTATTGTTGCCATCGAGGATAACAAGGTGGGGTTTTCATCATGTTGCATGAGTTTATCGCTCTACATCATGTCATCTTGCTTAAGGCGTTACTCTGTTCTTATGAACTTAATACTCTAGATGCATGCTGGATAGCGGTCGATGTGTGGAGTAATAGTAGTAGATGCAGGCAGGAGTCGGTCTACTTGTCTTGGACGTGATGCCTATATACATGATCATACCTAGATATTCTCATAACTATGCTCAATTCTGTCGATTGCTCAACAATAATTTGTTCACCCACCGTAAAATACTTATGCTCTTGAGAGAAGCCACTAGTGAAACCTATGGCCCCCGTGTCTATCTTCATCATATTAATCTTCCAATACTTAGTTATTTTCATTGCCTTTTATTTTACTTTGCATCTTTATCATAAAAATACCAAAAATATTATCTTATGATATCTATCAGATCTCACTCTCGTAAGTGACCGTGTAGGGATTGACAACCCCTTATCGCGTTGGTTGCGAGGATTTATTTGTTTTGTGCAGGTGTGAGGGACTCGCGCGTAGCCTCCTACTTGATTGATACCTTGGTTCTCAAAAACTGAGGGAAATACTTACACTACTTTGCTGCATCACCCTTTCCTCTTCAAGGGAAAACCAACGCAGTGCTCAAGAGGTAGCAAGAAGGATTTCTGGCACCGTTGCTAGGGAGGTCTACGCTAAAGTCAAACATACCAAGTACCCATCACAAACCCTTATCTCCCGCATTACATTATTTGCCATTTGCCTCTCATTTTCCTCTCCCCCACTTCACCCTTGTCGTTTTATTCGCCCTCTCTCTCTCTATCCTCCCTCTCTTTCTCTATTTGTCTCTTTTTGCCCATTTCTTGTTTGCTTGTGTGTTGGATTGCTTGCTTGTCACGATGGCTCAAGATAACACTAAATTGTGTGACTTTACCAATACCAACAACAATGATTTTATTAGCACTCTGATTGCTCCTCTTACCAATGTTGAATCTTATGAAATTAATGTTGCCTTGCTGAATCTTGTTATGAAAGATCCGTTTTCCGGCCTTCCTAGTGAAGATGTCGCTACCCATCTCAATAGCTTCGTTGATTTGTGTGATATGCAAAATAAGAAAGATGTGGATAATGATATTGTTAAATTAAAGCTATTTCCTTTTTTGCTTAGGGACCATGCTAAAGCTTGGTTTTCGTCTTTGCCTAAAAATAGTATTGATTCGTGGAATAAGTGCAAAGATGCTTTTATCTCTAAGTATTTTCCTCCCGCTAAGATCATCTATCTTAGAAACGATATTATGAATTTTAAGCAACTTGATCATGAACATGTTGCACAAGCTTGGGAGAGGATGAAATTAATGATACGTAATTGCCCTACTCATGGTTTGAATTTTTGGATGATTATACAAAAAAAATTATGCCGAATTGAATTTTGGTTCTAGAAATCTTTTAGATTCGGCCGCGGGAGGCACTTTTATGGAAATCACTTTAAGAGAAGCTACTAAACTCCTAGATAATATTATGGTTAATTACTCTCAATGGCACACTAAAATATCTACTGATAAGAAAGTGCATGCGATAGAAGAAATTAATGTTTTGAGTGGAAAGATGGATGAACTTCTGAAATTATTTGCTAATAAAAGTGTTTCTTCTGATCCTAATGATATGCCTTTGTCTACTTTGATTGAGAATAATAATGAATCTATGGATGTGAATTTTGTTGGTAGGAACAATTTTGGTAACAACGCATATAGAGGAAACTTTAATCCTAGGCCTTATCCTAGCAACCCCTCTAATAATTATGGTAATTCCTACAACAACTCTTATGGAAATTTTAATAATATGCCCTCTGATTTTGAATCTAATATTAAAGAATTTATTACTTGGCAAAAGAATTTCAATGCTTTGATTGAAGAAAAATTGCTTAAGATTGATGAGTTGGCTAGGAACATTGATAGAATTTCTCTTGATGTTGATTCTTTGAAACTTAGATCTATTCCACCTAAGCATGATATCAATGAGTCTCTCAAAGCCATGAGAATTTCCATTGATGAGTGCAAAGAAAGAACCGCTAGGATGCGTGCTAAGAAAGATTCCTTTTATAAGAGTGTGTTCTTCTAGTTTCCATGATAATAAAGATGAAGATCTAAAAGTTATTGATGTGTCCCCTATTAAATCTTTGTTTTGAAATATGAATCTTGATAATAATGGGACTTAATATGATCCACCTTTACCTAGAAGACGTTCCAAAAATTTGGAGTTTCTAGATCTTGATGCTAAATTTGATAAAAGTGGGATTTAAGAGATCAAAACTCTGGATGTTAATAAACCTACTATTTTTTATTTCAAGGGATTTAATTATGATAATTGCTCTTTGATAGATTGTATTTCCTTGTTGCAATCCGTACTAAATTCTCCTCATGCTTATAGCCAAAATAAAGCATTTACTAAACATATCGTTGATGCTTTGATGCAATCTTATGAAGAAAAACTTGAGTTGGAAGTTTCTATCCCTAGAAAACTTTATGATGAGTGGGAACCTACTATTAAAATTAAAATTAAAGATCATGAATGCTATGCTTTGTGTGATTTGGGTGCTAGTGTTTCCACGATTCCAAAGACTTTGTGTGATTTGTTAGGTTTCCGTGATTTTGATGATTGCTCTCTAAACTTGCACCTTGCGGATTCCACTATTAAGAAACCTATGGGAAGAATTAATGATGTTCTTATTATTGCAAGTAGGAATTCGTGCCCGTAGATTTTTATCGTTCTTGATATAGATTGCAATCCTTCATGTCCTATTATTCTTGGTAGACCTTTCCTTAGAACAATTGGTGCAATTATTGATATGAAGGAAGGAAATATTAGATTCCAATTTCTGTTAAGGAAAGGCATGGAACACTTTCCTAGAAATAAAATTAAATTACCTTATGAATCTACTATGAGAGCCACTTATGGATTGCCTACCAAAGATGGCAATACCTAGATCTATCCTTGCTTTTTATGCCTAGCTAGGGGCGTTAAACGATAGCGCTTGTTGGGAGGCAACCCAATTTTATTTTTATTCCTTACTTTTTGCTCATGTTTAGTAATAAATAATTTTTCTAGCCTCTGTTTTGGTTGTGTTTTTCATGTTTAATTAATGTTTGTGCCAAGTAGAACCGTTAGGAAGACTTGGGGAAAGTCTCGTTAATCTTGCTGTAAAAAACAGAAACTTTAGCGCTCACGAGAAATGCTGCCATTTTTATTTGGAAAGTGATATTTAGTGAATTATTTTTGCAGATGATTAATAGATAAATTCCTCACGTCCACCAATTTATTTTAGATTTTTTGGGGTTCCAGATCTTGCGCTAGCTACAGATTACTACAGACTGTTCTGTTTCTGACAGATTCTGTTTTTCGTGTGTTGTTTGCTTATTTTGATGAATCTATGGCTAGTAAAATAGTTTATAAACCATAGAGAAGTTGTAATACAGTAGTTTTAACACCAATATAAATAAATAATTAGTTCATTACAGTACCTTGAAGTGGTCTTTTGTTTTCTTTCGCTAACGGAGCTCACGAGATTTTCTACTTTAAGTTTTGTGTTGTGAAGTTTTCAAGTTTTGGGTAAAGATTTGATGGATTATGGAACAAGGAGTGGAAAGAGCCTAAGCTTGGGGATGCCCATGGCACCCCCAATATAATCTAAGGACACCTAAAATCCAAAGCTTGGGGATGCCCCGGAAGGCATCCCCTCTTTCGTCTACTTCTATCGGTAACTTTACTTGGAGCTATATTTTTATTCACCACAAGATATGTGTTTTGCTTGGAGCGTCTTGTATGATTTGAGTCTTTGTTTTTTAGTTTACCACAATCATATTTTCTGTACACACCTTTTGAGAGAGACACACATGATTCAGAAATTATTAGAATACTCTATGTGCTTCACTTCTATCTTTTGAGTTATATAGTTTTGCTCTAGTACTTCACTTATATCTTTTAGAGCACGGTGGTGGATTTGTTTTATAGAAACTATTGATCTCTCATGATTCACTTAGATTATTTTGAGAGTCTTAAATAGCATGGTAATTTGCTTAAATAATCCTAATATGCTACGCATACAAGATTAATAATAAAATTCTCTTATGAGTGTGTTGAATACTAAGAGAAGGTTGATGCTTGATGATTGTTTTGAGATATGGAGGTAGTGATATTAAAGTTGTGCTAGTTGAGTAGTTGTGAAATTGAGAAATACTTGTGTTGAAGTTTGCAAGTCCCGTAGCATGCACATATGGTAAACGTTATGTAACAAATTTGAAACATGAGGTGTTCTTTGATTGTCTTCCTTATGAGTGGCGGTCGGGGACGAGCGATGGTCTTTTCCTACCAATCTATCCCCCTATGAGCATGGGCGTAGTGCTTGGTTTTTGATGACTTGTAGATTTTTGCAATAAGTATGTGAGTTCTTTATGACTAATGTTGAGTCCATGGATTATACGCACTCTCACCCTTCCATCATTGCTAGCCTCTTCGGTACCGTGCATTGCCCTTTCTCACATTGAGAGTTGGTGCAAACTTCGCCAGTGCATCCAAACCCCGTGATATGATACGCTATTTTACACATAAACCTCCTTATATCTTCCTCAAAACAGCCACCATACCTACCTATTATGGCAATTCCATAGCCATTCTGAAATATATTGCCATGCAACTTTCCACCAGCCAGTTTATCATGACACGTTCATCATTGTCATATTGCTTTGCATGATCATGTAGTTGACATCGTATTTGTGGCAAAGCCACCGTTCATAATTTTCATACATGTCACACTTGATTCATTGCATATTCCGGTACACCGCCGGAGGCATTCATATAGAGTCATACCTTGTTGTAGTATCGAGTTGTAATCATTGCGTTGTAAATAAATAGAAGTGTGATGATCATCATTTAATAGAGCATTGTCCCAATAAAAAAAGAGAAAGTCCAAATAAAAAATGAAGGCCCCAAAAAAATTATATAAAAATAAAAAGGGACAATGCTACTATCCTTTTTCCACACTTGTGCTTCAAAGTAGCACCATGATCTTCATGATAGAGAGTCTCTTGTTTTGTCACTTTCATATACTAGTGGGAATTTTTCATTATAGAACTTGGCTTGTATATTCCAACAATGGGCCTCCTCAAGTGCCCTAGGTCTTCGTGAGCAAGCAAGTTGGATGCACACCCACTAGTTTCTTTTGTTGAGATTTCATACATTTATAGCTCTAGTGCATCTGTTGCATGGCAATCCTTGCTCCTTGCATTAACATCAATCGATGGGCATCTCCATAGCCCATTGATTAGCCTCGTTGATGTGAGACTTTCTCCTTTTTTGTCTTCTCCACACAACCCCTATCATTATACTCTATTCCACCCATAGTGTTATATCCATGGCTCACGCTCATGTATTGTGTGAAGGTTTATAAAGTTTGAGATTACTAAAATATGAAACAATTGCTTGGCTTGTCATCGGGGTTGTGCATGATGAGAGCATTCTTGTGTGACGAAAATGAAGCATGACTAAACTATATGATTTTGTAGGGATGAACTTTCTTTGGCCATGTTATTTTGAGAAGACATAATTGCTTAGTTAGTATGCTTGAAGTATTATTATTTCTATGTCAATATTAAACTTTTATCTTGAATCTTGCGGATCTGAATATTCATGCCACAATTAAGAAGAATTACATTGAAATTATGCCAAGTAGCATTCCACATCAAAAAATCTATTTTTATCATTTACCTACTCGAGGACGAGCAGGAATTAAGCTTGGGGATGCTTGATACGTCTCCAACATATCTATAATTTTTTATTGCTCCATGCTATATTATCTACTGTTTTGGACATTATTGGGCTTTATTTTCCACTTTTATATTATTTTTGGGACTAACCTATTAACCGGAGGCCCAGCCCAGAATTGCTGTTTTTTTGCCTATTTTGGGGTTTCTAAGAAAAGGAATATCAAACGGAGTCCAAATGGAATGAAACCTTCGGGAACGTGATTTTCTCACAGAACATGATCCAGGAGACTTGGACCCTACGTTAAGCAACCAACAGGGAGGCCACGAGGTAGGGGGCGCGCCTTCCCCCCCCCCCCCAGGTGCGCCCTCCACCCTCATGGGCCCCCTGTTGCTCCACCGACGTACTTCTTCCTCCTATATATACCTACGTACCTCCAAATGATCAGAGACGGAGCCAAAACCCTAATTCCACCGTCGTAACTTTCTGTATCCACGAGAGCCCAGCTTGGGGCCTGTTCCGGAGCTCCGTCGGAGGGGGCATCGATCACGGAGGGCTTCTACATCAACACCATAGCCTCTCCGATGAAGTGTGAGTAGTTTACCTCAGACCTACGGGTCCATAGTTATTAGCTAGACGGCTTCTTCTCTCTTTTTGGATCTCAATACAAAGTTCTCCCCCTCTCTTGTGGAGATCTATTATGTAATATTCTTTTTGCGGTGTGTTTGTTGAGACCGATGAATTGTGGGTTTATGATCAAGTATATCTATGAACAATATTTGAATCTTCTCTGAATTCTTTTATGTATGATTGGTTATCTTTGAAAGTCTCTTCGAATTATCAGTTCGGTTTGGCCTACTAGATTGATCTTTCTTGCAATGGGAGAAGTGCCTAGCTTTGGGTTCAATCTTGCGGTGTCCTTTCCCAGTGACAGTAGGGGCAGCAAGGCACGTATTGTATTGTTGCCATCAAGGATAACAAGGTGGGGTTTTCATCATATTGCATGAGTTTATCGCTCTACATCATGTCATCTTGCTTAAGGCGTTACTCTGTTCTTATGAACTTAATACTCTAGATGCATGCTGGATAGCGGTCGATGTGTGGAGTAATAGTAGTAGATGCAGGCAGGAGTCGATCTACTTGTCTTGGACGTGATGCCTATATACATGATCATACCTAGATATTCTCATAACTATGCTCAATTCTGTCAATTGCTCAACAGTAATTTGTTCACCCACCGTAAAATACTTATACTCTTCAGAGAAGCCACTAGTGAAACCTATGACCCCCGGGTCTATCTTCATCATATTAATCTTCCAATACTTAGTTATTTTCATTGCCTTTTATTTTACTTTGCATCTTTATCATAAAAATACCAAAAATATTATCTTATCATATCTATCAGATCTCACTCTCGTAAGTGACCGTGTAGGGATTGACAACCCCTTATCGCGTTGGTTGCGAGGATTTATTTGTTTTGTGCAGGTGCGAGGGACTCGCGCGTAGCCTCCTACTGGATTGATACCTTGGTTCTCAAAAACTGAGGGAAATACTTACGCTACTTTGTTGCATCACCCTTTCCTCTTCAAGGGAAAACCAACGCAGTGCTCAAGAGGTAGCATGCACCCAATGAGTTTTTGGACCTGTTTAAGGGCCGTTGGTGTGGCTAATTGAGACAAGGCTCGGATTTTGGCTGGATTTGCTTCAATTCTTCTATTGGAAAGATGACGCCCAGCAGCTTTCCAGCAGGAATGCCGAAAACACACTTTTCCGGATTGAGCTTTATGTCATATGCATGAAGGTTGTCGAATGTAAGACGTAAATCGTCTATTAGTGAGTCGACATGCCTAGTTTTAATGACAACATCGTCCACGTATGCTTCAACTCTCTTGCCGATCTGTTTTTCCAGGCATGTCTGAATCATGCGTTGGTAGGTGGCCCCTATGTTTTTTAGCCCGAAGGGCATGGTGTTGAAGTAGAATGGCCCTTATGGGGTAATGAATGCCGTTGCAGCCTGATCGGGTTCCTTCATTTTGATTTGATGGTATCCGGAATATGCGTCGAGGAAGCATAGCGAATTGTGTCTTGCGGTGGCGTCGATAATCTGGTCGATGCGGGGGAGGGGGAAGGGATCCTTAGGGCAGGCCTTATTGAGGTCTTTGAAATCGACGCACAGGCGCCAGGATTTGTCCTTCTTTGGCACCATCACCAAGTTTGCTAGCCAGTCCGGGTGTTTTATTTCTCTAATGAATCCGGCCTCGATTAGCTTGGCTAGCTCCTCCCCCATCGCTTGATGTTTGGGTTCAGAAAAACGCCGCAGTGTTTGTTTGACCGGTTTAAATCCCTTCAATATGTTGAGGCTGTGTTCGGCCAGTCTGCGTGGGATTCCTGGCATATCAGAAGGGTGCCAGGCAAATATATCCCAGTTTTTGCGCAGAAATTCTCGTAACGCAGTGTCGACCATTGGGTCCAGTTGTGCCCCAATAGATGTTGTCTTCTTGGGGTCCGTTGGATGGACTTGGAATTTGACTATTTCTTCTGCTGGTTTGAAGGAGGTGGATTTGGGTCGTTTGTCCAAGATTATGTCGTCCTTATCCACCGTGGAGCATAACGTGGTTAATTCTTCGGCCGCGAGGGCTTCAGATAATGCCTCAAGGGCCAGCCATGTGGTTTTGTTTTCGGCACGAAGTGCTATGTCCGGATCACTAGCGAGGGTAATTATGCCATTGGGCCCTGGCATCTTGAGCTTCATATAACCATAATGAGGTATAGCCTGGAAGCGTGTGAATGCATTCCGCCCCAATAGGGCGTGATATCCTCTGTTGAAATGGGCCACTTGGAAGGTTAGTTCTTCGGTCCGATAGTTCTCCGGTGTGCCGAACACCACGTCGAGTGTGAATTTTCCCGCGCATCGCGCCTCCCAACTGGGAATAATTCCCCGGAAGGTCGTGCTACTTTTCTTGATGCGGCTATTGTCTATTTCCATTTTACTGAGTGTATCCTCGTAGATGAGATTTAGTCCGCTGCCGCCGTCCATGAGAACCTTGGTGAGTCGGAAGTCGTCCACGATCGGACTGAAGACCAAGGCGGCTGGTGCCCGAATTGTCCTGAATTTTGGTTCGTCCTCAGCATTGAAAGTTATGGTTGTGTTGTTCCAAGGGTTTGTTGCTGTGATTTGGCAGACTTTGACAAGGTCGTGGAGTGCCCTTTTATGCTTATTGTTTGAAGCGAAGGTCTTGAAGACCATCAGTACTCTGGGGTCCTCATCTTCTGGAGTATATTGTTCTGGGTTATTTTTGGTGAGGATATCCTCCCCGCTCTTGGCAACCTGCCGGAGTATCCAACATGCTCTAAGGTTGTGAGTTAATATAATATTCGGTGTTGTGTGTAGCTTGCATGGTCCATCGAGCCATCCCTCCAGAACGGTCTCACGTTCCGTAATGGGATTATATTTCTTTGTTATTGGGCCGGGTGTGCCACTAGGGTGCGTCCTTTTCACCTGAACGAGGGGTTGGGTGGAAACTGGCGGTTCCCAGCCGGCTGCCTGAGTTTTCCAGGCGCTTTCCATTGCACAGTACTTGTATACTATGGTTGCCAGGTCTGCGAAGCGTGTTATGTGACGATGGTTGATGGCGTGAGGATTCCTTCATCCGTGCAATTGCTGCGGAATGCTGTGATCGCATCTTCGTCGTGACAATCTTCAATCTTATCTTTGACAAGGAGGAATCTGGCCCAGAAGTGGTGGGCCGTTTCCTTATACTGCTGCCGTATGCCCCTGAGAGCGCTTATGTCTGGGTGGGTGGGTGGATTGAAGTCCGAACCCTGACCCAAATTAGGATCCGGAGTTTGAGGAATCTCCGGATTTAGTAGTTGGGGCTCCGGGTTGTCAGCTGATTTTTTGGGCTTGTCGTCCGATTCTATGTTCGGAGGACAGGGCCTGTCTTTCTGCAGATAGATGTCCGGCTCTTTAAGTTCGGGGATCCGAACATAGTTCATCCTTAATATAGAGGAAGAGTTGCCGTCTTGCTCCTCCACTACTGCTATTTGATGGGTGATCAGCGGAGTTGTAATTTCTCTCCGGTCGGGTTTAAGCCCAATCTGATCATAGTCCATGGCGACCCCCAGGGCAGCGATGCGATCTAGGAGCTCGTTTAAAGATGACAACTCCGCCGGATCCATCTATTTAGAGTACTTGGAGTCAACCTGAAGAGGATTTTCGATGACCCGAGAAGTCATCGTCAAGTTAATGGCCGAGCGGGCGGTCATAATGAAGCCACCCAGTGGGAGGGTTTGGCCTGGGGCTAGCGCTCCTCCGGAGGTGACGTTGTCCTTGAGAACAAGGCGAGCCATCGATCCTATCTTTTGACGGCCCAGTGGAACTCTCAATGAAAGCACCAATGTGGGTGTCCAAAACCGGCGGATCTTGGGTAGGGGGTCCCGAACTGTGCGTCTAGGATCGATGGTAACAGGAGACGGGGACACAATGTTTACCCAGGTTCGGGCCCTCTCTATGGAGGTAATACCCTACTTCCTGCCTGATTGATCTTTGATGAATATGAGTATTACAAGAGTTGATCTACCATGAGACCGTAATGGATAAACCCTAGAAGTCTAGTCTGGCTATGATTATTCGGGGGTATCTACGGGCCTAGCCCTCCGGTTTATATAGACACAGGAGGGATCTAGGGTTATACAAGGTCGGTTACAGAGAAAGGAATATTCATATTTGGTCACCAAGCTTTCCTTCCACGCCAAGGAGAGTCCCATCCGGACACAGGTAGAGTCTTTGGTCTTCGTATCTTCACGGCCCATCAGTCCGGCCCATATCCAATAGGCCGAACGCCTGAGGACCCCTTAGTCTAGGAATCCCTCACCCGTACTAGGCTTAGGATGCGTTTGGTTGCAGGGATATCCTCCGAGGGACAGGGATAGCCCTTTTATACGAGGGATGCCACCCGTTTGGATCCGAGGCGAGGGAGGATAGGGGCAACCAAATGCTTGGAATATTCGCCGAAAACGGGGCTGGGGTTAGCCGCGAAAAACTGGCGGGTCACGCCAGCCACCCCCCGCGCGCGTCGCTGCGTTCACGCGTGAAACATTATTTTCGGGTATTGACCCCCGCTCACCCCTCGCGAAACCCTCACTTTCCCCATTCCTCATCTCTCCCTTTTGTGAGCGGCGGCGGCAGCGACGGTGACACATCTAGCAGAGGCCGGCGCGAGGTGAGTCCTTCTCTACTCTTTCCCTCTCCTCTCCTTTCCTTCTATCTCCATACCTCCATCAATCGCGTGTGTCGGCCGGCCGTTGCGAAGGGTGTGCACAGGGGCGACACGGGCTAGATTTGAGGCGGCGGCGCGACTCGATCTGAACGAGGGCGGCGGCTGGGGGCTTGAGAAGGCGCGAGCGGCACCAGGAGGTCGCCCTTGCCCACCGTGGGGAGCCTGGCCATGGGGGGATCTCACCACCAGGGTGTGCTAGCGGAGGTGGAAGAGGATTCCCCGACGAGTGGCTGCATGCGCGACTGCGTCCGCTAGGCCGCGTCGGCGTGTGTGTGTGTGTGTGTTCTGATGTGTGTGTGCTTGATGCTTTGCTGTTGTTGGCTGATGCGTAGTGTTCATGTGTGCGTGTGCTAGAGTATGCTCATGTGTGCGTGTGCTAGACTGATGTATATTATCTATTTTTTTGCCGGAACTGATGTACATTGTCTATTGTTACAGGATATCTGAAAGTCACCGTGAGCACATCTAGCAGCACAACTTCAATCTGAGGTAAAACATACACTCGACCACCTACCCCCTGTTTCTTTCTCTGAAATATTTGACACTAGAACAGAACGTCGATTTACCTGTGAATAATTGGCTTCTTGTAGACAGATTTTGTGCTATTAAATTATTCTTGTTCACATGTTAAAGTATCATTCTAATTGAATTGTAGATGGACAAAGAAACAAATATGTTAATTTACGCGACTGCGGCCCAATGGTTTATCAGCATGATAGCATTCGTTGTTCAATCCAGAAAAAGAAAAAGAAGAGAAGCAATTACGTATGCCCCAATTGATGAGAGAGATAGGATGAGAAGAGAGTATTTTGACAACAAAATATGGAAGAATGACACAATTTGTGTGAACATGCTTAGGCTTGGGAGAGAACCTTTCTTTAGGTTTTGTCAACTCTTTAGTGATCGCAACTTGCTAAAGGACACAATACACTTGACTGTTGAGCAACAAGTAGCGATGTTCTTGCACACCGTTGAGCACAACTTTTGAAATAGGGTAATTGGTGCCAATTTTGGTAGATCCGGTGAAGTCGTGAGCCGTTACTTCAAAACGGTATTCCATGCCATTGGTGAGCTTCGAGATGACCTTATTAGGAAGCCTTCATTGGAGACCCAAACCAAAATAGAAGGAAACTACCAGTGGGATCCATACTTTAAGGTATGAGACCAAGTGACAATTATATTTTGTCATTGTAGGCATGAATTTGTTTTGATCCTAATATTTGGGTTTTTGTTTTCACCAAATAGGATTGTATTGGAGCTATTGATGGTACACATGTGCGAGCCTCGGTTACACCGGATATGGAGGCTGCTTTTCGTGGTAGAAAGACTTATGCTACTCAAAATGTGATGGCGGCTGTAGATTTTGACCTTCGATTCACATATGTGTTGGCCGGTTGGGAGGGGACATCACATGATGCTCTAGTTTTACGTGATGCTTTAGAATGTGAAAATGGTCTACGTGTCCCACAAGGTAATAGATGAACTATATACATCTGTCTTGTCAATGGGGTATTTATATATATAACCAAGTAACCCAAATATTTCTTGTTTAGGAAAATTTTATCTAGTTGATGCTGGATATGGAGCCAAACCAGGTTTTTGCCTCCTTTTCGTGCCGTGAGGTACCACTTGAATGAGTGGGGAAACAACCCCGTGCAAAATGAGAAGGAGTTGTTCAACCTTAGGCATTCTTCTCTCCGTGTGACCGTAGAACGTGCATTTGGGTCATTTAAGAGAAGATTCAAGATACTTGATGATGCCACCCCATTCTTTCCCTATCCAACACAAGTAGACATTGTTGTGGCTTGTTGCATTATTCATAATTGGGTTATAAATGATGGGATAGATGAATATATAATACCCGAGGATGAATGGGTGCCAAATATTACTCATGCTTCATCATCAAGTGGTCAAGCACATGAACATGCATACATGGCTAATTTTAGGCAAGGACTCACTGATCAAATGTGGGAAGACCGACAAAACCATTTGCAAGGTTAACATATGTAGTAACTACTATGTCATTTAGCTTGTTATGATGAACTATTGTACTTTGGAACTATTGTGTTGGAACTTATTTGTAAGGACATATTATTTTCTGAGATGGCATTCGTAATGACAATTTAAGTTGCTGAAATTGTTTTGTTATGTCCAATTACTTTGTGAAACTATTTTGTTATGTCCAACTACTTGCTGAAATTAGTTTGTCAATGTCCGAACACTTGCTGAAATTGTAGGGAATGGCTGCTAAGCAAGTTTCATGGACACCTACCATGTCAAAGTTCATGCTGACATGGCTAAGTGATTTAGTCTCCAATGGCAATAGAACAAGCACTGCCTTCAAGCAATCACAGTTCAACGCTTGTGCCATTGCTTTGAATGAGCATTTCCAACTTAACTTGAATGGAGATCAGATCAAAAATCATAATAGGACATGGAAGAGGAAACTTCAGAAAATAGTGAAACTCAAGGAGTTGAGTGGTGCACTATGGGATGAGGACAAGTGTATGATTGTTCTTGATCATGAGCATTACACAAATCATGTTAAGGTAACTATTTTCATGCCCATGAGTATTTGTTGTTATTCTTCCTTTACACAAATCATTCTACTTGTTCTCATTGTTTGAAAGTACTTGTTGTAATTGGTTTCTTAAGTTAAATACTTGTTGTACTTCTTTGTTCATGCTCAAATATTTGCTGAAATCAGTATCTGTAAGTTGAAATACGTGCTGAAATCAGTATATACAAGTCCAAACACTAGCTGGAATTGTTTCTTTATGTCCAAACAATTGCTGTAATTGTTTCTCTATGTCCAAACACTTGCTGAAATTACCTATATATGTTGGAAATCATTTCTTCATGTCCAAACAATCATTGTACATCTTTATTTATGTCCAAACACTTGATGTACATCTTTCTTTTATGCTGAAATAATTTTTGGAATGTTACTTTATGACCAAACACTTGCTGGAATTGTTTCTTTATGTCCAAACACTTGTTGTACATCTTTCTTTTATGCTCAAATACTTGCCGAAATTATTTCTATATGCTAAAATACTTGTTGAATGTTTCTTTATGTCAAAATACTTACTGAAATTACTTATTTTGGATCTACAAGGCTCACCTAGAGGATGAACAATACCTTAACAAGACTATTACTCATTATAAGGAGATGGTGAATATAGCTGGAGGGAGCATGGCTACAGGGCAATATGCAAAAGGCTCAAGTGACCCTCTTGCTATAGAAGTGGTAAATCTTGAAGAAGAGATAGCCAAGAAACCCACTACCCCAAATGAGGAGGTTGCGCAATCAACTAATGTCGGTTCATCTGGTCCCAAACCAAAGAAAGCCAAACCAAATCCTTGTGCAAAAGACAAGTTGCACGCAACCATACTAGCATCTAGTGAAAGAATTGCTATTGCGATAGAGAAGAGTACTAGCAGTGAGAACAATGCCATAGATGGTCTTTGGGAGAGCATGAAAGTACTTCCTGGTTTCAGTTTGGATCACCTTGCTCATTACTATGCATATTTGGTTGACAATCCTCGTGTTGCTATGGCATTCAAGGTGTTAGAAGAGGATCAAAGGAAGGTTTGGGTTTCTAGGTATGTCAAGAGTACCTTCCCTAAAGTGTAAGGATGGTGAGTGCATATGTGGTGAACTGGTGATTGACTTGTACTTTTGATGCAACCAAAACATGAACTATGGGTTGTATTGATTAACTCTTTTGATGCAACCAGACAATAACTATGGTTGTATAACTATTAGGTTCTAGTAGTACTCCATGGAATGTTGAACTATGAGTTCTATGCACTTGAGTTCTATATATACGAAATGTTGAATTATTATATGTGATGAAGTTCAAAGTTTGCTCTATTGTTTTGTTTTGGCCTGTTGTGAAATAGTGTAAAATTTCGAAATTATGACTGTAAGCAACATATTTTCCTTCCTTTCATTGAAAAAGTGCAAATTATGAGGGTAATCTCATCATCTCAAGTCAAAAAGGTTACCACAACCCTTATTCTTTGATTATCCCTCGAACCAAACACTACAATGGCTATCCCCAACCATGTTTCATCCTTCCATCCAAACAAAACATGGGATAACCTCACCCTTCCAACCAAACAAAAAAAGGCTATCCCTAGCCAACTGGTTCGGGATGCCCTCAGCCACCCTAGTCTGTCCCTCAAACCAAACACATCCTTAATAGCCGCAGAGAGTCTGGCAGGCTCGGGAATACCGTCTTCGGACCTGGAGATGCGCTCCGGATCTAAGGCCAGAGCGGAGGTTGGGGTCGCGAATCATTGGAAAATCAAGTCGCCTTAGATATCAGCGATGTAATCCAGATTTCCAAAACTAATCTGGTGACTTGGGGTGTAGCTGTCGATCTTCTCTAGATGGCTAAGCAAGTTGGCCCGCAGTGCGAAGCCGCCGAACACAAAGATCTGCCCGGGGAGAAAGACCTCCCTCAGGGCAGCATTGTTGTAGATGACTGATGGAGCCATCGGACCTTCTGGTGATGACACATCGGAACTCTCAATGAAAGCACCAATGTCGGTGTCAAAACCGGCAGATCTCGGGTAGGGGGTCCCGAACTGTGCGTCTAAGGATTGATGGTAATAGGAGACAAGGGGCATGATGTTTTTCCCAGGTTCGGGCCCTCTTGATGGAGGTAATACCCTATGTCCTACTTGATTGACTTTGATGAGTATAGGGGTTACAAGAGTTGATCTACCACGAGATCATAATGGCTAAACCTAATTGTCTAACCTGTATGATTATGATTGCCTCTACAGACTAAACCCTCCGGTTTATATAGACACTGAAGGGGGCTAGGGTTGTATAGAGTCGGTTTACAGAGAAAGGAATATTCATATCCACACGCTAAGCTTGCCTTCCATGCCGAGGAGAGTCCCATCCGGACACGGGAGGAAGTCTTTTGTCTTGTATCTTCATGGCCCATTAGTCCGGCCCATGTCACATAGCCCGGACGCCCGAGGACCCCTTAATCCGAGACTCCCTCAACAATGACTCTGAGTTCAAGAATTATACGATGGACAAATTCTTGAGTGATGAGGAGATCAATCATAAATATGTCGCGGCGTACACTCCCTGGTGAAATGGTGTTGCAGAGAGGAAGAACCATACTCCTATAGATATGCTTAGGACCATGCTTGATGACTATAAATCTCCATATAAGCTTTGGGCTAAAGCCATCAACACCGTGTGTCATTCCACAAATCGGATTTATCTCTGCAAGCTCAAGTACAAGACCCCATATGAACTCCCAATCATGGGAAATCCTAACGTCAAATGCTTTGGAGTTTTCGGTTGTAAGTGTTTCATTCTAAACAACAAAACCTGGTTAGCTAAGTTTGAGCCTAAAACTTATGAGGGCATATTTGTTCAATATGCATAAAATTATCATTCTTATAATGTTCTCAATAAATCCACTGGGTGCATTGAAGAAATGGTAAATGTGGAGTTTGATGAAGATAATGGCTCCAGTGTGGAGCAAATTGTTCCTAGTATTGTAGGTAATGAGGCTCGTTCTATACAGACTATGAGGTTAGGCCACATTCATCCACAAGAAACACCCTAAGTCCAAGTAGAAGGAGTAGGATCCGTCTTGTAGATTCTTTACAAGGGAAGTCATCACCCGCACCACGAGTACAAGATGTTATGGGAGATCATGAACCTATCCAAGCACAAGAACAAGTCCCTCATGTTCCCGATCAAGATCAAGGGCAAGATCAACCAAGTGGTGATGTACCAAACATTAATGTCGATAAAAAGATCATGATCAATATCAATTTCAAGCTCAAGTGTCTCCTACATGATCACATCCTAGTGAAAAACTGTTTGAGATGAAGAAGCAAAACATGGATTGATAAGTCTCCAACGTATCTATTTTTTTTATTTCATGCTATTATATTATCAATCTTGTATACTTTATATGCAATTTTATATCAATTTTGGAACTAACCTGTTAACCTAGTGCGTAGTGCCAGTTTCTGTTTTTGCCTATTTTATTGTTCCATAGAAAAGCAATACCAAACAAAGTCCAAACGCGATAAAACTTTACGGTGATTTTTCTGGACCAGAAGGGGCCTTGGAAGCTTCGGGAGGAGGCTAGAAGATATACGAGAAATCCACAAGCTCACACGACACACCCCGGGGGGCGCTTGAGCTTGTGGTCCCCTCGTAGACCCGTTCGACCTAATTCCAACTCCATAAATTCCCTACATTCCAAAAATCACGAGAGCGGAGCCCGAAACAATTATTTCGCCGCAGCAAGCCTCGGTTCTTCTGTGATCCTATCTGGAGGCCTCCGCTGGTACTTTGTCGGAGGGGGAATCGATCATGGAGGGCTTCTACATCAACCTTGTTGCACCTATGATGATGTGTGAGTAGTTCCCCATAGACATACGGGTCCATAGTGATTAGCTAGATGGCTCTCTCTCTTTCTTTGATCTTCAATACAATCTTCTCCTCGGAGTTCTATTCGATGTAATCTTTTTTTGTGGTGTGTTTATTGGGATTCGATAAATTGTGAGCTTATGATCAGATTATTCATTGAAAGTAATTGGGTTATATTTTGATCTTTATTACGTGTGATTGTTATAGCTATGTAATGCTTTCCAATCTATGAGTTTTCTTTGGCCAAGTTGATGGTTAGATCTTCAGTGGAAGTGGTGCGTAGTAGTAGGTTCAATCTTGCGATGTCCTCACTTCATGACAAAAGGGTTAGCGAGACACATATTTATATTGTTGCTACTAAGGGTAAAATGACGGGTTTTGATCATGTTGATTGGTCTTATTTTGTCTACATTATGTCATCATGCTTCAAACATTACTATGTTTGTTATGAACTCAATACCTAGAGAGGCAAGCATAGAAACGTTCTCGAAATAGAGTAATAGTAGTAGATGTAGATATATGTCGGTCTACTTATCACGGACATAATTCCTATATACTAATCATTGCCATGAATAACATCATAACTATGCGCTTTTCTATCAATTTTCCAACAGTAATTTGTTACGCGTTGTATGATATGTTCTTGAGAGAGATGCCTCTAGTGAAAACTATGGCTCCACAAGGGCTACGCAGTCCGTGCCTCCCACACACAGTCCCCTGCCCCCGCCAGCTGCTGCTCCCCCATGTGGGCAGCGATGGATACTTGTGCCCGCCCTGCCAGCCGGACACGCGCGCCGCTCTTTGTGAGAGGCTGCGGGCAAGGGAGATGGACGTGGCAAAAAAATCTATGCACCACCACGCGAAGCCCGACGGGGACAAGCGGCTCCTTACTTGGGTATACCGCCGATCGCTTACGACATCGGAGATAGACGCTCGGTAGCTCCTTTGAGTAGTCTGAGCCCGAGGTGGCAGAGCCGGCTCGGCTGGCGAAGCTCAAGCAGTAGCAGGACATGGTCGTCCGGCGGCTCAAAGGGCTCATCATCATCTTCGACAACTCCATCGACGATGACGATGACGACCCCGATGCCTTATCCGATGACTCGGACGATCCTCCACCAGCCGTCGACGCCTACAACTACGTCGGGGACCGGAAAGGGAAAGGACCGGCTTCTCCACTTTAATTTCAAGTTTTTAGACGGATTTCAAACTTATCCATTATATTATGTGCATTATGTGAACTTTGGTGATTTTTGAAGATCCGATTGTGATCTTTTAGTGAACGGATTGTGCATTTATATGTTCGTTTCTATGTCCGCTAATGATCTATGTTGTTTTTATCGACATTACATGGTTTAATATGGATATAAGAGTTCGGATATAAGATACGTGGATGTAAACAACATAATTTGAGAAGTGACCGACCGGTACCCGTTGAGGCCATCTCCACCGCGCGACCCCAAAATGCCCGGGTCTGTTTGTTTGGGTCTAAACGGACAAATGAAGCGGCCCAACGCGCAACCCCATCCGTAAAAAGACGCCCGCTTCTGGTCTGCTTTGCCCCATCCCGAGCACAAATTTGGTTCGGCTTTGCGCTTGAGCGGACACCGAACGGACGCTTTCTGCTCCGCCCCGTCCGCTCTTGTCCGGGCCTGGACCCACTTGTCAACCACACCGGTCTCTCTCTCTCCCTTTTTCTCTCTCCCCCTTTCTCTCTCTGGAGCACGCCAGCGTGAGCATGTGCGCGGGCGAGCATGGGAGGCGGGCGCGCGTACTTGCGAGCACGTCTGGGCGAGCGCACGGCGACGAGCATGAAGTACGGGCACGCACGGCAGTGGGCGTGGGGCGGCAGGCGGGGGCGGGGCCACGCGCGACGGTGGCGCGAGCGGGCGAACGAGGCTGAGGCGCGAGCTAGCGGGCGAGGCTGCGACGCGTGCGGGCGGGAGCGCGCGTGCGGGCGGGCGAGGGTGGCGACGCGCGTGGCCGTGTGCGGCGCGAGCGGGCGGGAGCGCGCATGCCGGCGGGCGCGGCGCGGGCAGGGCGCAGGGCGCGGGGCGGGAGCGCGCAGGCGGGCGCGGCTCGGGCAGGGCGTGGGGCGTGAGTGAGGCATGGTCGGGGCACAGGGCGTGCATGCGGGGCACGAGTGAGGCACGGGCAGGGCGCAGGGCGCGCATGCTGGCAGGGGACGCGCGCGAGGCGCAGGCGGGGCGCGAGCGCGGCGCAGGGCAGGGCGCAGGGGATGCGTGCGAGGCGCAGGGCAGGGCGTAGGGCGCGCATGCTGGGCGCGAGCGAGGCGCGGGCGGGAAGGGACGCGCGCGAGGCGCAGGGCAGGGCGCAGGGCGCGCACGCGGGGCGCGAGCGCGACACGACGGTCAGGCAGGGCACAAGGCGCGCGGGGGGCAGGGGCGCGCGCGAGGCGCGAGCGCGTCACCAGTGGGGCGTGTGCGGGGCTGCCGGAGCGCTGCTGACGCGGGGCGCGCGAGCGCGGAACAGGCGCGGCAGCCAAGGCAAGCGAGGCGGACTGCGACGGGCGCGCGTGGGGCACGCGGGCGCGGCCCGTGCTAGCTGGCAAGCACGGCGGCAGGAGCTCGCGGACGCGGACGCGGCGGAACGAGCTTGTGGGCGTGGCGGAACGAGCGCAGCGCGACCGGCCGAGCGCAGCACGGCGCGAGGGAGGCTCGCGGCGGGCGCGCCGCGACAGGGCTCGCGGCGAGCGCGGGCGTACTCGACGTGTGCGTCGCCGAGGCGGACAGTTTGGGGTAGTCACCGCGCTGGGCATTTTCACCTAGAGCTGGACATGCGTGTTCGTTTTGCTACCTATTGCCATCCTAAATGGACAAAGCGGACGTCCGTTTGAGGTCGTGCGATGGAGTTGGCCTGATGCACCCGGGTCTTTCAGGGCCGGATTTGCCGGTTGATGAGCCTGAAGTTGTATACCTCAAAATGCTGATGAGGGAAAGCACTCAAAAGGAGAAGACATTTTTTCCGGTGGAAACCAAAAATTAGCAGATTCTTATTTCTATACTGGCAGACTGCAGATTCTCTCCGGGGTAGCAACAATAGTAAGGCCAACTCCACCGTGCGACCCTATCCTGTCCGCGCGCGTCCGTTTGAGGTAAAACGGACGAATAGCATGGCCCAACGTGCGGCCTCAAACAGACAAATGTCCGGATTCCGTCCGTTTTGACCCATCCTCGGCCCAAACTTGCGCGTTTGGGGTGAAATGGGCGCGCGCGGACGGCCTGGACGCACGCCCTTGTCCTCCTCGTGGCCCGCCTGTCGGGGACACTAGCAGTCCCTCCGCTCCCAACGCTTCCACCCTCTCTCTCCCGCCCGCCCCGCCGCCGGCGCTGCCGCTATTCTCCGGCCGCCTCCTCTGCGCAGCCCCTGGCCGTCCCTACCAAACCACGTCTCGACATGGCCACCGCCACGCCCACGCTTTCGTCGTGGTTTTGGCCGTCGATCGAAGGAGATTTGGTCGTCGTCGTCTTTGCCAGTGATAGAGGGGACACGACCGCCGGCGACATACCACGGCGGCCTTGGCAGCTTCCGACGAGAACTCCAGAGCGGCCAGTAGGCGGCCGGCAACCATCCCTGCTGCGTCGAGGTGATCATCGCGGCCCCTTCGCCACCACGATCGCAAGGTGTTCGACATTTTGCCCACAAAGGTATGGATAGTGGACACGAGTTTTTTCTTCCATCATTTCCTTTGTTCATCGGACGATTCGTCGTCGGATGATGAAGATCTTGTGTTGGCTGCACTGGTCGTTCACGACCACATTCAACGGCAGCTTCCTCGGTACAGGGGTCAGTCCCTGGCCGTGCTCCCAACCTGAACCGCAACAGGGAGAGAGACCATGCCCTGCTCTATGCCGATTACTTTGCAAACACCCCGCTTTTCAAGCCAGATAAATTTCATCGCCGTTTCGGTATGGCAAGGCATGTGTTCAATCGTACCCGAGAGGGAGTGGTTGCTCATGACCCATACTTCGAGTGCAAGACGGATGCCCTTGGCAAGTTTGGATTCTCCTCTTATCAGAAATGCACCGCGGCCATTCGGATGCTTGCATATGGTATTCCAAGCAATCTGGTGGATGAGTATGTGCGTATGAGTGAGACAACATGTCTAATGTCAATGTACAAGTTTTGTCAGGCCGTGATCGAGGTGTTTGGCCCAGAGTACTTGAGGCAGCCAATTGCCGCTGATACAGAGAGATTGTTGGCGACCAACGAAGCTAGAGGCTTCCCAGGCATGTTTGACAGTATAGATTGTATGCACTGGGAGTGGAAGAACTGTCCATTTGTTTGGCAGGGCCAGTACAAGGGGCATG
Source organism: Triticum aestivum (assembly GCF_018294505.1). Classification (NCBI taxonomy): domain Eukaryota; kingdom Viridiplantae; phylum Streptophyta; class Magnoliopsida; order Poales; family Poaceae; genus Triticum; species Triticum aestivum. The sequence continues at coordinate 213,991,602 of NC_057812.1, forward strand.
TCAACGGGTGCACTGTCATATTAGAAGCGGTGGCATTGCAGGATCTTTGGATATGACATTCTTTCTTCGGCATGGCAGGTTCTCACAATGATATCAACGTGCTGCGGCGTTCTCTAGTCTTCGCGAGGCTTGCAGAAGGCCACTCCCCACCTGTCAACTTTGAGATCAACGGCCACCAGTGCAACAACGGATATTATCTAGCTGATGGTATATATCCTCAGTGATCAACTTTTGTGAAGACAACCTCGAAACCCCAAGGTGAGAAGAGAAAGAGATTTGCCCAAATGCAAAAGAGTGTTAGAAAGAATGTGGAACGTGCTTTTGATGTGCTTTAATCCCGGTGGGGTATCGTTTGAAGCCCTGCACTGTCATGGGATAAAAGAAAGCTTTGAGAGGTGATGACTGCTTGTGTGGTCATGCACAACATGATCGTCGAGGACGAGCGTGATGAGAGTATCTTTGACCAAAGATTTGATTATCAAGGTGAAAATATTGAGCCTCTGCACCAAGACCCGGCCATATTTGAACAGTTTGTCCAATTCCACCGTGAGATGCGTGATTGACACACTCATTTGAATCTTCAAAATGACTTGGTTGAGCACGTGTGGGATTACATTGGCAACCAATAGATGTATTGGTTCATTTTATGTTCAGTCAAGACAATTTCGATTTGGTTGTAAAACTATTTTGTTAAAGACAATTTCAATTGGGTTATAAAACTATTTTAATTTTCAGACAAATATTTGAACGTGCAAACTAGTTTTGATAAAATATGGGCATTTTTTGGCATTGACGGGTAGAATGGAGCAAACAGATGCGGCCAGCACTGGGCACACGGCCACCGCATCCCAGGATACACCCAAACACGACTTCATTACTCTACCCAAACAGACAGAATCCGAATAAAACGGACGTCCGTTTGAGGTCGGAGTTGGCCTTAATCATGGATCGTTTGTCCGGTCTCCCAGTTGTCTCGCACCGAGGGAGGAAGCCGCGAGACGCTCTGCCGCCTGTCCGAGCGCGGGACACGTGATGCACTTGCAAGGAAAAAGACACAGCCATGATGTTCGTGTCCGCGCACCGCCGCGCGAGCCAAGGAACGCAATACGCTTGTCTTGGGGCTAGCCTCCTCGAGTCGGGTGGAACGCAAACGCATGGGCATGGGCGAGAGAGAGCGCACTGCGGCTGCGTGTCTTGCCTCGCTACGCTACGTGTTTATAAATTGTGATGTAGTACTACTACTACGAGTAGAGTTGGGATGGTTCCAGTTGTCATACTGGTTTCAGCTGTGAGTACGACACTTCGAGTGAGCCAGCCGCCATGCGATGCTGCCAGATAGGAGTATCTTCCACTCTATTTTTGACATCATCAGCTTGGCATAGTGGAGGCTTACCGTGCCGAAAGCAAAACCCACGTCGCACGCATTTCCAGTGCAAGCAATTAGAGCAACTTCAATGAAACAACCCATTTCGTCCGCCCGCATTCGTTTGGATCGGCGCGGACAAAAGTGGCGACCCAACACGCCGACCCAAACTCAAATCGTGTCTGTTCGGCGTCCACGCTGATCTATTTCCGGCCCAAAATTATGCCTGGAATGCGTTGGCACGGACGCGCCGCGCGTCTCCTCGCCGTCTATCGCGTCCCCATCTGGCGACCATCCAACCGCCAAGGTCAACATAATTTATGACAACCGCTCATCTTGGGCCCACGCGTCAGCGACGGCGGTCATCCTTTTTTAAACTGGGCGTGCGGCGGGGCCGTCCTCATCCACTTACCACTCGCCCACGTCCCCATCTGGTCACCCCTGCCCCCTCGCCGGCTACAACCCTAGCCACCGCCAGCATGGGTTTCTTCTCCGGCATCGGCAGCAGCCGCAAGGGCAAAGCCACCGCCCGCCATTCCCCCTCCCTCTCCGCCCTCCCCGCGCCGGCGCGCGGTCCCCGGCAGAGGCAGCGCATCAACGTGCCGTTGCACCAGGCCGAGTGGCACTGGCACCACCGCGTGCCTCTGCCGTACCCGGACGTGACGCTGCCGCATGACTGGCATTTGGATCCGGAGAGGATCCCAGTGCCGGCGGCGCCGCGGACGGCGAGGGCCCATGCGGAGGAGGTACGACGCCGGCGGGCGTTGCTGACGTCGGAGCAGCGCGCCGACCCGCACTTCGCCGCCGACTCGCCCAATTGGGCTCGATGGTTCGCCTTCGAGCACGAGGAGGCGAGGCGACGACGTCCGCGGCGTCGACCACAGCCTGCCGCCGCCCGCGCTCGTCGTCCGCGACGAGGACCAGGAGGCCGAGGCCGCCTACCAGACGGCCATCAAGGAGAGCGAGGAGGAGGAGCGGTGGAGGGAGGCGGACGAGGCGGCTTTCGAGACTGCCATGGCGGAGGCCATGGCCCTCTCCGCGGCGGGCGACTGCGTCGTGCCGCCGATGGCCCCGCCGTCCCCGCCCAAAGCCGAGCCGGAGGAGCCGGCCTACCGCGAGCGCTACTCCTAGACCGGAGTAGTGCGCGAGTGGGTCAGCGCTCCGCCGATCTGGCTCGGGGCGACGGAGAAGCAGGAGGCGGCCTACCTCGACCATTGGCACCGCGTTCGGCTGGCCGAGGAGCGCCGGGAGGGCGAGCGTCTGCAGATGCTCGAGCGCGAGGCCGAGGAGGTGGCGCGCCAGGCCCAGGCAGCGGCGGCAAAGCCCGACATCGCCGCCGTCTGGAACACGACGTTCCCCTGGGCCTGCCCTGCGCCGACGTTGATCGACCTCACGATCCTGACGCAGCCGCCGCCGCCGCCGCCGAGGACGCCTAAGGCAACACGTCGTCTTGTTTTTAGTGTTTTTATTAATGTAATGTGGACTTTCGCCGGCCTTCGTGGCCGGCTTTTATGTTTAATTAAATGCATATATTTATTTTCAAACTGCTCTCAATATTTTCGCGCCGACGAAATGGGTCGAGCCAGCGTTGGGCGCTCACGCCGACCCAAACACAGCGCCGGACGTTTGTGTCCGTCGGGCCGACCCAAACAGATAAAAAGCGGACAAAAGTGTCGTCCGTTTGGGTCGGCCCGTTGGAGTTGCTGTTAGAGCATCTCTGACATCTCAAACGCCCGCGCATAGTGACCGGTCACGTCTTAAAAAATATATTCCACATCCAGATACCTTAAAATGCAAACCTCAAATTCATATTATTACATGCAACGTATCGATTCATGAGCCATTTGGACGAACGCAATGGATTCCCGACAGAAGGAGTCTGAGCGCTGCCGTGCACGGGCCCTCTCTCGGGCGCGGCGGAGCACAAGCCGGACGGCCATCTCCTCTTCGGGGCCGCGTGGGATGAGCTCGAGGTCAACGAATCTGAAGGTGAAGGACTCAAACCCTGCCCGCCATGCCGGATACGGCCGGACAGAGTCGGAGACGAGTTTGGGCGGTGGAGGGGAGTGAAGTGTAGTGGTTAGGGTTTGATCCGGCGAGCGGATGGGAGGAATATATGTGGGGTCGGATGGGCCAGCGTGGGCCGAGTCCGACGTAGTGGGCGTGCACGGGCACCCCATATCCGCTTTATATTTAGGCTGGATACGAGGGGTGCCGGTCAGCCCGAGTGTTTGAATCTTGTTTGAGGCACCCATCTGAATTAAAATTTTACGACCGGACAGTAACCGAACGGCCCGTTCAAACATATAAAACAGGTTTGAGGCACCCGACTGTAAATGCTCTTAGTCTTAGGTTCTTGTGATGCAGTGTATATCTCGCTTATAGCGAGATGGAATAAACTCCGTCTCAAGGATTTTCATGCGCGCTATAGTATTGAACCAGCTTATTTGTTCATTCGCCTGTGGTTGCTTCGCTTCAGTTTTTTTGTTTTCTTTTATTCTTTCTTTGATTGTCTTTACTTCTTCATGAGTTTTCCTTGCTTTTCTTTTGTTTATTCATCACATTTTTTTGGTTTTTCTTTGTTACACTTTATTTTCATTTTTACTGGGGTTTCTTTGATTTTGATGTCGCGACAACTATATCTCGCTTATAGCAAAATAGAAAGAGATCCACCTCGAGGATTTCCATGCAATCACTCGTGGTTGCTTCGCTTCGCTTAGTTTCTTTTCTTTTGTTCTTTCTTTGATTTTCTTTATTTCTTCATGGTGTTCTTTCCTTAAAAAAACAATTCAACGGATTTTTGGATTTTCTTTGTTGCACTTTTTTCCTCGGTTTTCGTTTCTTTCTCTGTTTTCAATGGTTTTATTACTTTTTACTTTCTTTTTCATTGTTTCTCAGTTTTCTTCTGGTTTTCAACACAAGTCTATATATTTTGTATACATCAGGTACATTTTTGAAACATATGCAACAATTTCAAATGCATAATTAACATTTTTTGAATACATATTTACATAAAGTATATTTTCTTTACAAGTTGAACATTTTTCCAGTAGATGATTAACATTTTTGAAATACATGTTTTGATGTCTATATTTTTCATACATATTGTACATTTTTATAGACATATAAACATTGTTTTATACAAGTTTAACACTTTCCTGGTGTATGGTTAATATTTTTTAAATACATGTTTCGATGTCTATCTTTTTCATACACGTTGTACATTTTTTATAGACAAATAAACATTATTTTATACAAGTTTAACACTTTCCCAATATATGATTAACATTTTTCAAACAATATTCTTTTCTGTCTACTTTTGTCCATGCAACTTGTACATTTTTTCTATACATTTGGAACATTTTTATATACTCATTTAAAAATCATACGTTGTTAACATATTTTTAAAATAAATGTTTTGATGTCTATATTTGTCATACACATTATATATTTTTTATATACATATTTTTTTCGTAATACACATTTAATATTTTTCAAATACATGATTAACATGTTTTCCAAATACATGTTTTGATGTCAATCTTTTTCATACATATTGTAAAAGAATTATATAGATATTTTTTAATAACTTTCAACATTTTGAATAGATGATTTTATAATTATGAAATACATGTTTTGATGACCGTCTTTTTCAGACATATTGTACATTTTATATAAATATAAAATATGTTTTAAACGCATTTAACTTTTTCTAATATGTGATTTTTTTTTCAAAACATATTGTCTGATGTCTACTTTTATCCATACATCTTTTACCATTTTTTGTATAAAGCAGGAACACTTTGTTATACGTGTATAACATTTTTTAAATAGATGATTAACAATTTTTCATATACATGTTTTGATATCTAATTCTTTTCATACAAGTTGTGTATTTTTATATATATCAGAAACATTTTTTTGTACACATTAAAAAAATCAAGTCCATGCTTACCATATTTTCAAAATTTTATGTACTCTGTTTTCTGCAACAAAAAAAAATCTGATCAAACCCATGACTGGGGAGACCTGAATGAGCCACCAGCTCATGTTCGTGGGCCGGCCGACAAGATGTCGCATTGAGCGCCAGTTTCCTTTGGGGGTACTAAAGGCGCCAAATAGGAGGTCTCTTTTGTCACTTCTCCGTCTACAGGTTTCTTCCTCCCCACCACATTTCTTTACTGGAAATCAATTCTATTTGAATAATCTACCACAAACATTTCCATAATTGATTGTGAGGTAGAGCTTTTGCCATGTTTTGAACTGAAGAAACACATGACGTCAGATAGAGGCTTGTCTGGACGAGCAAGTGTCAACTAAATGTCGATATAACTTATTTTGGTGTCTTTAATTTGAGGGCTGCGTTTCTGCACGAACGTGCATCTATTCCAGTGCATGAGTAGTAAATTCAATAAAATATAGCTAACAACTTCTCAAATAAAGTAAAAAATCACACAAAATATGCTCAAATTTTCTAGGTGCTTGCAAGTTTTCATGGTGAAATAGTATCGGAGAAGCTCGGTATAAAAAACACCAAACCAGAGCTCAGAAAACTCGAGCAACTTCGAACGTTTTGAAGCTCTGTCTTTTTGGACAAAGCTCCTCACAATCAATCGCCTGTGAGCACTACAATGGATTAGTGGTTGCGCCTACTAGAGTGTTTTTTGGGAAGGGGTATACAAGAATCCACTCCATCACGACATATTTGTACAGCTAAAAAAATGACATATTTGTAAGGTTGGAAAAATTCTAAAAATATCACGCACATAGGTTTTTGTTAGAAACTTTCAGATGTGAATTTTCAGAAAATAATATAACCCATTTGTAACATAGGTGAAAGCAAGAGTACTCATTTTTATGTAGGTTCCAAATGGCCATACTATTTCACGAATATATACATAGGTAACTTTCAAATCAAGATATTTGTGCTTGTCTTTTTCGTGTTTTTTCTTGAATTTTGAAACATACAGTTACCTCTTTTTTTTCTTATTTATAAAATGTGGGTATCCTGAAATTCATGATTATTTTAGGATTATGTTTGCAGCCTCTTTTTTTTACAATGGGTGCCCACGTCGATTCCCATTAAAGAAGCAGCTAAATTCTGCAGTCGTACAAAACATAAGCAAAGAAAAGACAATCATCTTCCGAATCTAAATAGTCTGTTTCACTAATTTATTTATCTCAATATGCAACATGTGGAAAAGGGCATACCTCAACATACAACCATACAGACTAAGCCCACCTCAACTTGCAAACATCCATGAGTATTATGCTATTCATATTTAATAAATATTTTACAACTATATATAATAATGAAACACAATAAGTCATATGTATTTTCAGTTTTCATTATCATATTGGTACTCTGAACTTTTCATGTTCCAAAAATCACTGAAATATATTGCCAAATATTTCTTTAAAAACATGTGGGCTATCATTTAGTTCTACTAGTGTTTATGCTGTTTTTATTTAGCTGGTAAAGTAGAGAAGATTTCAGTTACTCCCTCCATACGGCAAATATATATACATATAATTTTGGAACTTTGACTGTAAATATTGTTTCAAATGTAATCTGTCCGGAAAGTACATTTATAATATAAAAAAATTATGTTTCATATATAATATAGAAAAATAAATAATGTTCAATAAAAAATCTAGATAGCCATGCTAGTAAGCAAAATGGCATGTATATTTAATATGGAGGGAATATATATCACTGGAGATGCCCAGGACATATACCAAAGTCCACATGATCGTCTGATATGTGCTAGTATTATGCTCTCCGCGCCAACTCTCTTTTTTGACGTGCACGGGACATGATGAGAATCTGCACGGGGCGCAACAATAATGCTTCTAGGCAGCGTGTCACCATTTCCTCACTGCATCAACAGTGTGCAATCATCCGTTGATTGATGCATCAGTTGCACAACTTGCTGTCCGATATCCAGCTGTTTTTTTCACCCGACGGGTATCCAGTTGCTTTTGTTGGTGAAATATCGTACTTGGGCTGTGTGCCGTCTCTCGAGATTGTGGCAAAACGTGCTTGGTCTAAAGCATGTGAGTGGACAACTCACTGGCAGCAAAGCTATTGCAGTCCTTGATCTGCATGACAAGGCTAAGAAAATTACTTTACTCATTCAGTCAGATGAAGCAAGCGACAGTTTAATCGATATCTCGGGTGCATCTTGAGTGCTCTGGTCAGCAATGCAACTCAGGTGTAGTAGTATACAACAGAAATGAAATCAATTAACTTTGATTGAACTTACAAAATGAAACTCGTCAGCAACTTACAAAACATGCTCACTGTCAAAGAAACATTGCACTCTTTAATTTGATCTGCATGACATGGCCAGGACAGTTAGCATTCAGAGACTAGCGACAGGCGACAGTTTCATCAATTCATCAGTATGAACTTATATGCTGTTCCCAGTTGAGTACAGGTAGTACATCTCGAGTGCTCTGGTCAGCAATGTAACTCAAGTGTAGTATACAACAGAAATGAAATGAATTGACTTTGGTTGAAGTTACAAAACGAAACTCATCATCAGCTATACCCCAACTCCACTGAAGCCTATGGAAACGGTGCCACATAGACGAAACAACCCAAACAAACGCTCTAATTAATCCTGCAGCTGGTCAAGCGCCTTGAGGAGGAATGGCTTGAATCTGGTGACATTCACCATGACGTCCTGCTTCATGACGATCTCGGCGAGCGCCGGCCACCCCTGCGCGTGGATCTGCATGGGGTTCTTGAAGACGTAGTGGTCGCGGGAGTACTTGTCCTTGAGCGTCGTCTCCTCCTCGGACACGTAGTACTCGACGTAGCGGAGCTGCATGTCGCGCGCCGGCTGCCCGTAGAAGTTGGTGGCCATCCAGTCCATCTTGCCCCACGGCACGATCTGCACCAGCACGGCGCCGGTCGGCAGGAAGATCTGGTTGGTCAGCCCGGCGCCGTGCACCGCCAGGAGCACGTCGGCGGCGTTGACCGTCGCGGCGAAGGCGCGCACGTCGGCGCCGGCCTCGGCCACGGTGACCTCGAACCCCAGCTCCTCGCAGAGGGCCTGGACGGCGCGCAGGTTGAGCAGCTTGCGCGTGCCCTTGCGCTCGATCATGAGCATCTTGGGCCTGACGGCCGTCTTGTCGCCGAGCACCGCGGGGGCGTCCCGCGGCAGGCCGAAGGCGCGGCGGAGGAACCGGTTGTAGTCGACCATGGTGAGGTTGCGCGGGTTGCGGGTCGGGTGCGGGCCGATGATGAGGTCGCGGTCGCGGTACAGCCCGAGCTGCCCGCCGGGGAAGCAGTGCACGTCCGCCTCCTTGTCGAAGTTGATCACCTCGTAGTTGGACAGCTTCTTGAGGAGCGGCGCGAACTTGGCCACCCACCACGGCTTGTAGTTGGTGATGAGGAGCTGCACCTCGCCGGCGAAGTGCGACGTGGAGAGGAAGAGCGGGATCATGACGTCCGTGTTGTCGTGGAAGAAGTTGTCGGTGTAGCCGGCCGTGGAGAAGACGACCGCGGGGACGTCGTGGCGCCGGGAGCACGCCGGCGCGGACACGGGCGACGCGACGGACTTGATGGTGACCTCCACGACGCCCGGGAGCAGGAAGGTGTCCTTGCGGGCGTACGGCCGGATCTTCTTCTCCCCGTTGTCGTCAAACGGGCCGGCGCCCGACGGGTTGACGAAGAACATGGTCTTCTCCTTGGGGCTGACCCGGACGTCGCCGGTGAGCTCACACACGGACGGGCGCGCGTAGGGGAAGCCCTCGTCCACGGCGTTCTCGTCGCAGGTCATCGTGGCCTTGACCTCTTCTGTTTTATCGCCACCATCTGACCAAAATACGGATCATAAGTTCATACTAGGTATAGGAAGTAGTATTCGTAAATGAAGTAGATTAGTATAGCATGGAAGAGGGGATTAAAGCTAAGTTCAGACTAAAGTACGAAGTAGTACTATTTGGGAATGAACTAAATTAGTGGTACATCATGGAAGAGGGGATTAAGGCTAAGCTCTTTGGGAAATCATCATCTATTATAGGCAAGATCTGTATTTTTCATTTCATTTTAAGATCCCGGATTGAGGTAGAGACAGAAAGAAATGGAAAAGAACTCACCTGGCTTGGTTACCGCGGTCTCCTCTTTTTGGGTGCTTTCTGTCTCCGCTGGGGTCTCCACCTTTTCTTCGATCTTTGTTTCTTCTGGAAAGCCGGGCTCTTTCGGCTCCGTGCCGCCTCCAGCCAGATATTCACCGCCCTCGACTTCGATCTTCTTCTGTACCGGCACGGCCTCCTCCGTGCTGGGCACCGCCGTGGACGCAGGCGGCGCGTTCTTCATCACCATGGACGTGCTCTCTGCAGCGACAATTTTTCTCAATCAGCAAGCTTGCAAAACCAAACAAACATCCAAGAAGTGATTCCTGCGTGAAGACGAAGAACTGGATGGGAGGTGCTCACCGAAGACCGGCGAGTAGATGGCGAAGAGGCGGGCGAAGGAGATGTAGGTGAGGAGGGCGAGGCAGCAGCCGGCGACGAGCCCGATCCCGAGCTTCTTGGGCTCGATCCTGCTCAGCTCCTTGGCCAGCCGCGGCTGCCTCCGCTCGCCGGGGCCGGCCGGCGGCTTGGAACCCCGCGCGTACGCCGTGGACGCCATGGAAGATCACCCAGCCCAAAACAACACACGGTCACGACCGACGACCGATTCCCCGGGCAGCGCAAGAGAAGAAACAAAACCCACGACGCCAGCCCCCGGATATATCGGCCGGCCGATCGCCACCCCCGCCACCGAACTGCGACTTTCTTTCCCCCTCTAAAAAAGCTTATTGGATCAGTAGCGCATACGGGCCGAGGTGATGGTAACATGTAGGCGATGATTGGACTCTTCCTGGAACGAGTAGTAGTATAATTCGTTTTGTTCGTTTGGCACGGGGGAGGCGGCTGGCTGGCTTCCTTCCTCCCCGATTCCTTGCTTTGACTCGTCCCCGCAACTGCAAGCTGTGAACAATAATTTGGACTTGGCACCTAATCCCGTCGTGGACAGCAGGGGATTATTGGGTTGTCATGTTCTGTGTTTCATTATTTTTCCTTGATGGCGGTTCGGCCGGGACAGGGACTCGTGGAATCGTGGAACCAGTCCTTTGGGCGTGGGAAGGTATCCATTGGTTGCTTGCTTGCTTCGATACTCCCCCGTCGCCTATGGGAGGGAAGGTGTGGATTCCGTCAGTTAGGCACAGTTAGGACACATTCCACGTTTTTTTAGCACAACACAGTCAGCTCACAATCACACACTCGCTCCGTTCGAAAAAGTTAGTGCTAAATACATTTATTTGAGGGAAGTTTGGGACAAACTTTTTTAGACCGAAGGAGTGGATGCACATACACTCACTCCATGAGCAACCCGAGATACTAAGCCCGCATAATGATTTACATTGTGGACTGTAACTGATACGGATTGAGATATGTGGGTTGTGGAGATGCGGTCTAACGACTGGCCTGGTGGAACTCCTGGACCCTCATAGATCTCCTGGATTAGATTTGGCGTGCTGCGGATAACTCTACTATTAAAAAGGAGTAGTATGTTGTTCGTCTTGAACCCTGTAGTCATTAATATAAAAAGAATTTCAAAACCTAGCGCCGAATCCATTTGAAAATAAAACCATCAATGCAACTAATTAACTAGGTATTTAATTAAATGTGTAGTTAATTAGGTCCATTTAAATTGGGAAATTTTGTAGAAATCAATTTAAATCGAGCTATTAATATAATTAATTAGTCAGGCAATTGATTGGCCGTGCAGTTAATTATGTCCATTTAAATAGGGATTTTTTTATTGTCCAATAATAAAAAGGGATGCTGCTTCGTGCCTCACCGGCCCTATAACACCGAACGGAGGGAATAACTTCACCGATTGCTTTTTTTCATGTACCCAAGTATGTCTCAACATGGCACACGTAGGTTTTGGGTATGGGTATTACGTGCCCAAATCCGCACCCTTCTCAAAATTTTCCGCCCATACCCATACCCATACCCGCACCCCGGGTTTCGAACTGATCCCATACCCGTACCCGGCCGGGTATGGGTAATAACCGTGGGTAAAAATACCCAGCTGGTCGTCTATATTTGAGCATTTATATTTCAGCATTTTGACACATATTGACAACATTTCAGCACATTCATACAAAATTTTAGCACATTTATACAATATCACAACACATGTACTTCAACATTTCAACATATATACACAACATTTCAGCACATCTATTTCAGCATTTCAGCACATAGACATCTCATTCAGCATTTCAACATAAATTTCAGAATTCCAGCACACACACATAAGTCATTTCAGCCACTTAGGTTCGACACACAAATTGGTTCAAGACACAAATAAGTTCAACTTCAACACAAATGTAGATCAACACACAAATAAGTTTGATACATAGTCATTGTAGCCACTTGAACCTCTCCAACTTGACACTAAACCAACTTGAGTAGATTTCATATAATACTATGTCAATGATATATGGGACCTAATTGACAGGGTGTTTTATTATACGGGTTTGCAGGTTCGCGGGTATGGGTATTGCCTTCCCATACTCGTACCCACCTTACCCGTTAGGTATAATTTTTTCCTATTTAGAAACCCATGGGTATTTTTAATTCCCATATCCTTACCTTAATGGGGTTTTTACCTGTCGGTTTGCGGGTATCGGTTACCCATTGCCATGTTGAAGTATGTCATTCGATTTTGTCTACACATAATGAAATTAAGTTTTTTATCTGAAGAATCAATAGCTGAAGTAGCAACAAGGGTTTCTATGCTGACACCCATCTCCCTCTACTCATGTGGTCAGCTTCGATGGCGATGCGTTGATTGCTCATCTACCACAGACACAAAGGTGGCTATGGCAAGACGACTATGTGTGATGTCTCGTCTTCCTGCTGATACGTCTCAAACGTATTGATAATTTTTGTATGATTAATGCTATATTTTAACAATCACATACACTTTGGGCATGATTTTTATTAAATTTTATTAGACTAAAATATTAATCCGGTGTCTTCTTGTTTTCGTAATTTTAGGAAAAGCCCCAGGAAAAGTCTGAGGAAAAATAATAAAAAATGTTTTGGGAAGTTTCAGCACACCAGAATACCATGGAGCCTTGGCCCCACCCCAGGTGGCCCCACAGGACCTAGGCGCCCTTTATAGTCGCCCTAGGACCGTGGACGCCTACAAGGGCGCCTACAACTTGTGGGACCCCTTGGTTGGCCTCCGGTGCCCGATGGATGGCGAAACCTTCGCTTCAATTATCAAACATTTTTCCACTGCCGCCACATCGCGTTTTCGGATTGGTTTTCGTTTTCAGCCCTAATCAGGAACTCTGCCAAAGGGGGAGTCATCTTCATCATCACCAAACTCGATCGTCGTGCTCCAGGATGAATTGTGAGTAGTTCACCCCGTAAACTGCGGGTTCATGGCAGTAGCCAAAGTTATAATCTCTCCACCTTGATTTTTTTAAATGTTCAATACAACAGCGAGATGAGATGCCCTACATGATTATGGTTTATTTGATGTATTTGTAGCGATGATGTTAATCATGTGACGCATTATTTGTTCCGATTGTGTATGCCATTTGTTTTATAAATAGATGCATTTTTCGGTTGCTTGTCTAGTCTTAGCCAATTTAGATTGGTAATCAATAGTGGAAGATGTGTGCAGTAGTTGTGTTCAATCTTGCAAGCAATCTACCACAATAATAGAAAGTTGGAAATGCTTGTATTTAATTGTTGCCACTAAGGGCTAAGGTTTAGTAGAGGATTACTAAACATAACAGTATGTCATCTTGCCAAATGCAATTGCCTGATTTTACACTTAATGTCCAGATGGTGCAGAGTGGTCTCTATCTATGGACGGGCTATTTAGCTATTCGACGCAGAGAGGGTCTCAGTTTAATAGTATTTGGACGTATTGTCTATATATGATCTTACACATTCATTGATTTGGCATGAGCATGAAATATTTCATTTGCACTTTTTCACATGATTATGTTACTTACCACAGTTTTATGCTTTGGAGAGTTACTCTTGGTGATCCTATGAACCCCGATCCAGTTTTTAGCATAATAATCACCTTCCAAAAACTTTTACACATTGCTTTATTTTTATTTTTTTAATTTCAAAAAATACCAAAAGTATTTACCATGCATTATCTTTTAATTGCCTTGTGCAACTAGCAAGACTGACACCCTTGTTAGAACCGTTGAGGACACAAGTAAAGTTTTATTTATGTTGCAGAGCATTCAACTGTTGCAGGATACCGGTACCTCCGCAGATTGTTACCTTGGTTTCTCACTGAGGGAAAACCTGCTGCATGTTGCAAGCTCCTAAAGTGGGGGGGGGGAGTAAGGGTTGCTACAAGTAGCCAACAGCCGCACCAGCAACCGTGCTAGGTCTCTTAACCACAATTATTATCCATCCATGAGTAGGTGACATGACACACTAGCGTCCCCATCCGTTATCGGCCTGTGACAAAGCACAACATAGCTTGGATGACAACTGTCGAGGATCGGATCTAAAACCCAACCTCACCTCACATATCACCACTGTTCTTTGGGCAGGAGCTGGTAGCCGCCAACGTTTTCACAACACAGTCGATGCCACCATCGCTTTGGACAAACGGACACACGCCACCACTATTTATGTATTGTTCATACCATAAAAGGTTTTATGAGTGAGGGTCGAGGAGGGTGTTTGAAGCCCTAGCCGCCACCACATATTATCCCTCTCACGACGAGCCAGGCTCCGTCACCAGCGACAGCAGGGAGGTTGTTGATCATGTGAGGCATGTTGTGTAGGAGTTGGTGGGCTGATGTTGGTCGGTGACTGATACATCCATTTTGCATCACTATTTTTTTAGTATAGATGGCACATAATTATCCTTGTTTTGCATGTTATCACACTATTCTTATGCATTTTCCCTCTATTTTTGCACATTGTACTATAGGAGTGGAAATAGCTTTAAAACTACCAAAAAGCACCAAAACAAGGACCAGTGAAGAAATTATTATTTTCAGACCCAAGAAAATTCAGAAAAAATGTTGAAGTTTCACACGGGAAGAGAGCTAGGGGTAAACCTCAGCTAAGGGGCGCGGTCCCACCATGTGGCCAGGCTCTGCATCACAACATAGGGGAGCTTGAGGCCCATAGGGCATGCCCCCGATGCTCTCCGACATCCCTAGTCATATTTTACCCTAAAACTCCCATATCTAATTTATGGGAGTTTTTCGGTGCCATCTTCTAGGCGAAAACATAGTTGGGCGCTTTTTAGTTTAGGAGGGCTAATTCTCCGGGATTCTCCCCCTTCGTGCGGGAGAATTCAAAGCCGCCAACATCACCAACACTCCGTTCATCGCAAGAATCATCATCAACACCATCTTCGTCATCATTCATCTCCAACCCTAGCTTTGAATCTATGAACTGTTATGTCAGATTTGTTGCTAAGATCAATTCTTGTTGTTAATTGATGCTTAGTGATTTTTTGGTAAAAGGTGTGTACATTAAGATTGCTTGTTTGCCGCGTATCACACACATCTTGTTAAGTTGAACCATTTATGTTGTCTTGGCTCATCGCAAACAGTTCATCCGAGTGAACTGTATGCTGTCTATCACACACACCTTGATCTGCCCAACCATTTCTGTTGTGTTACCTAATCACAAACAATTCATCTGGGTGAACTGTATGCCGTATATATATCGCACACACCTTTATCTGGTTGATCATTTCTGTTGTTATGCTCATCACAAATAGTTCATTCGAGTGAACTGTATGCCACACATCGCACACGCAACTATAATCTGAATCATTTTTTGTGTCCCCGCCATCACAAACATTTCATATCATTTTTGACGGTATTATTACATCACCGTTTGCGATTAATGCATCACACACAGTTTTGTCGAAGGGTCTCTGATTGTAGTGTCATGTTAGCAACATCCTGTAGTAGTGTTTGATGCTATGCATGCTTAAATATCTATTCCTATGCTCTTTGTATGATCATTCACTTTTTTGTTTGGTAATTATTGCTTATTACATTGCAATCATATAATTTTAAGTGCTCCACCAAGATGTATGTGACATGGAAGAATGACCCATGATCCTAATCGGCTGTGCATTTGCATTCAAACACAAATTTTTAATAATGCACAAATTTAGGGGGAGCTCTTGCTTATCACATACTTCTCAAAGTGACAATGTATTTCATTAGTTATATCAATTGTCGAAGCTTTGTTCTATATGTTGTCATCAATTACCAAAAAGGGGGAGATTGTAAGTGCAACTAATCCCCGGGTGGTTTTTGGTAATTAATAACAACATATAAGTCATTGATCTAATGCTCATTGATAATATATTTCAGAGAAGATCAATGATTGGCATAGCAACGGCTAGTGATTGTGGACCCCTCAAAATGCTAAGGACAAGAATTGGCAAAGCTTTAAGACTCTACATTTTTGGTTATGTGATCCAAGATCACATTGAGTCCATAGGAAAACCAATACTATTAAAAGGGGATGAGGTTTTGATCATGACTCAATTTCTCAAGTGCTTAGTGATATTGCTCCAAAATCCTCAAGCACTTCTCCACATCACATCTGTCCAAAACCCTACAGTATCATCTCGGTCCCACCCAAATTCTTTATCCCTTGACTCACCGAGTTGATCACATACACTGCCTAAGCCAGACCCTTAGCATTTCGGTTCCACCGAGATGGCATGACCATGTTTCTGTTGTGAAGTTGCTTCATATTGGAATTACCGAGATGAAATGATCAGAACTGCCGAAATGAGGTCTTGCCCTAACCATTGTACTTCGGTCGCATCGAGATGTTTTGTTTGATCTCACCGAGACTTCCAACGTTCGAATCTTTTACACTGGTCGGTCTCATCCAGATTTTGGTTCGGTGTCACTGACTTGGGTCAAAAACTTGTAATGGTTGGACTTTTGGGTGAAGCCTATATATACCCCTCCACCCCCACTTACTCTCTAAGAGAGCCACCAGAACGAACCACTACTTCACTTACTCATTTTCTGAGAGAGAACCACCTACTCATGTGTTGAGATCAAGATATTCTAATCGTACCATTTTAACCTTGATCTCCAGCCTTCTCCAAGTTGCTTTCCATTCAATACCCTCTCCTACCAAAGCCAAATATGTGAGAGAGTGATTGAGTGTCTGGGAGACTATCATTTGAAGCACAAGAGTAAAGAGTTCATCATCAACAACACCATCTATTACCTTTTGGAGAGTGGTCTCTCCTAGATTGGTTAGGTGTCACTTGGGAGCCTCCAAGAGATTGTGGAGTTGAACCAAGGAGTTTGTAAGGGCAAGGATATCGCCTACTTCGTGAAGATCTACCCAAGTGAGGTTAGTCCTTTGTGGACGTAAACCATGATGGAATAGATAAGGTTGCTTCCTCGTGGACCCCTCGTGGGTGGATCCCTCCTTGGACTCATGCAACCGTTACCCTCTGTGGGTTTAAGTCTCCATCAACATGGACGTATGATAGCACCACCTATCGGTACCACACAAAAAATCATCGTGTCTTCATTGCGTTTGATTTCTCCGATCCCTTCTTTACATGCACATGCAAAGTCTTTACTTTCCGCTGCTCAACTCTTAGAATTGCATCTGTAGGGTGTACTTGACTTGGTAAAATTGCTAAAACTTCCCTACAACTAAAATTTGGAAAAGGATAAGTTTTATTTGGTCAAGCAGTCTAATCACCCCCCTCTAGACATACTTTTAATCCTACAACTTGTGGGTCATCAATCCGCACAGACTTTAGCATTGCTACTACTGAGAAAGTTTTGTCATAATTGATTCCCTCAACCTGTGAAAACCCTTTCACAATTGGCCTTGTTTAATAGATAGTAGAAATACCATTCACATATGTTTTTCTTGAAGATCCATTGACATTGTATGGGTTCCACACCATTTGGAGGATCAACCAAGTTCCAAACTTGATTCTTGTACATGGACTCCATTTCGGATTGCACGGCCTTAAGCCATTCTTTTGAGCTGGGCGCCACCATCACTTCTCTGTAGTGGGCAAGTTCATCTCCCTCTAAGATGAATATTTCATTCTAAAACCATTCAGGAGGTTCAATAACTCTTCCCGACCTACATGGTTCAGTTACATGCTTAACTGGAGTTTCTACAACTAGTGTAGTAACTTATGATTCAGTTGTGCGGACAACTTCCGGAACAACTTATGGTTCGTTAGTCTTGCTCACTTTTGCCAGAGATTTAGTAATATTGTCAAGCTATACTATCCTCCCACTTACTTTTTTTAGCGAGAAACTCCTTCTCGAGAAAGTGTATTTTCTCAATTGATTCAAAAGACTTCAGTCCTCCATCTTTATGAAGTTTTTACGATATGACCAAGGCAGTAGTGCCACATTTAAGTGGTGTTACCAGCCTTCTCAAGACATTTAGCATTAATATTAAATTATATTCATGGTGAATAAACCACCAACAATAGAGGTAAATCCAAACATATTCTTATAATAATTCAGACAACTATTGTTTTCAAACTTATAAGAATAACCGTCGCTTAAACTTAATCTAGAGATAATGTTCTTAGACAACTTCGGAATGAAATAACAATTATTCAGTTCTAAGATAAATCTTGTAGATAAACTAAAGACGTGACTTCGACGGTCTTGAGCAGCAATCCCATCACTATTCACAACTTGCATCATGCCATCATTCCTTATCTACTTGCGAGCCTTCCGCAGCTCCTGTATCGTATTGCAAAGAAAGTGAGCAACCGATCCTATATCAAAATACCCACGACTCACAAAATTTTAACAAGTAAAATAATATTAACTCTGTATAACTTTTATACCTTTACCGGAAGAACCATTCTTCTTTTTATCCGCCAAGTATTTCTTGTAGTTGCGCTTCTAGTGTCCTTTCTACTTGAAGTAGAAACATTCAGTCTTCTTAGTGGCTCTGCCCTTGTTCCTCTTCAAAGACACGGCCGTACGGCGCCAGCAGACTTCTTCTTGGACTTGCCCTTCTTGTTGAAACTGGCGGTCTTATTAACCATCAACACTTGTTTGTTCTTCTACATTCCAGCTTTCGTAGTCTTGAGCATAGAAAACAACTCATTTGCACTTTTCTCCATCCCATTCATGGTGTAATTCACGATAAAACTATCATAAGATGGGGGGGAGTGAATAAAGCACAATATTTGTACTGAGTGTCGGAGGAATTCCAAATTCCAGAGCAGGAATTCTATCAACATAGCCAGCTAGTTTTACTATATGCTCACTCATTAAGGAACCTTCTGTCATCTTGCATTCAATCAAGGCCTTGGTTATCTCAAAACATTCGGTCCTTGGCTACTTCTTGTACAAAGCATCCAGTGACCCAATTATAAATTGAGTACTAGACCGTTGAAAATGTCTCTATAATTTAGGATCCATGCAAGTCAACATGAAGCATTGGACCGACTCATAGTCATCACTACGAGCAGTGAAAGCAGTTGTAACTTCCTGCGATGCATTTGGCGCAGGAGGATCACCTAGGGGCTGATCCAACACATACTATTTCTTAGCACTCCCGAGAACAAACCTTAGGTTCCGGATCCAATCCGCATAGTTTCCACCATTTCCAGCCAACTTTTCTTTCTCTAACATAGGGGCTAAATCAAACATATTGCGAGCCGTTGATCTACAACGGTAAACATAAGATTCACTTAGACATTGTTCATAATAAATATGCACTGGTATTTAAAAAAATTTAATATAAAGTGTGCTCCCACTCAAATCAATATCTCTCAAAACTAAAAGTGGGTGATTCAAGATCCTGATATTATTCACATACATTGATGTTTGCAGCACTGATGACGTGAACTTCAACCGATAGGCAAACTTGTCGATTGTATCTCCATATGACCTCTTGTTCATCTTTCGATGCTTTGTCCTTCGAGCTCAGAATGATTCCGCTAGAACTTAAAGATAACCAAGTGTTTCTGCTATGAGGTCTTACCTTCACCTGTCTTGCACTTCACCCTTCGTTTGTACTCATGTTGGCATGACGCACTCCGAAAAGCTACGTGTTATAGACGGTTGCTACTCTAGGAAGAGCACTAACTACTTGATATTTTTTGTGAGAGATCACCCTTATAATTGAATACTACACCATCAAAGGGTGCAAACAACAAAGGTATACACATATCAGACAATTCATAATAACATGATATGGTATACACCTAGGCGCCGGGAACGTCTCCATGATACTCTAAGGTCTTCATGAAAATCTCCATGATGATGTCATAGCCACCACCATGTTCTCCCGCGCCTGGTGAAGCCACCTTGCTCCGGGTCCTCCATAGCACGTCCCTCGCTTCTGTCGATAGCATAAAATAATGAGGTTGACATGCAAGTCATTAAAGTGACAATCCTTTGGCTCCAGCCATCATATCGCATTATGACGTGTAGGCTGATATGTCCATTTTGCATCATGCTTTTATATTGATATTTATTGCATTATGGGATGTACACATTATATCACAATACTTATGCCTTTTCTCTCTTATTTTATAAGGTTTACATAAAGAGGGAGAATGCCGGCAGCTGGAATTTTGGACTGGAAAAGGAGCAAATATTAGAGACCTATTTTGCACAACTCCAAAAGTCATGAAACTTCACGGAGAATATTTTTGGAATATATAAAAAATATTGGGCGAAGAAAGCATCAGAGGGGGGCTACCTGCCATCCACAAGGGCGGAGGGCGCGCCCTACCCCCCTCGACGCGCCCTTCGGTCTTATGGGCCCTGATATGTATCCAACGCGTCTATAATTTTTTATTGTTCCATGCTATTATATTATCTGTTTTGGATGTTTTGTATGAATTAATATGCTATTTTATATGATTTTTGGGACTAACCTATTAACCGAGAGCCCAGTGCGAGTTCCTGTTTTTCCCTTGTTTTAGAGTTTCGCAAAAAAGGAATACCAAACGGAGTCCAAACGAAATGACACTTTCGTGATGATTTTTCTTGGACCAGAAGACATCCAGAGGACTTGGAGTACACGTCAGGGAAGCCACAGGGCATCCACAAGGATGGAGGGCGCGCCCCAACCCTTGTGGGTCCCTCGTGACTCCACCGACCTATTTCTTCCGCCTATATATTCTCAAATACCCCAAAACCTCCCAGGGGAGCCACGAAACCACTTTTCCATTGCCGCAACCTTCTGTACCCGTGAGATCCCATCTAGGGGCCTTTTCTGGTGTCCTGACGGAGGGGCATTCGATCACAGAGGGTTTCTACATCGACACCACTTCCTCTCCGATGAAGCGTGAGTAGTTTACCACAGACCTACGGGTCCATAGCTAGTAGCTAGATGGCTTCTTCTCTCTCTTTGATTCTCAATACCATGTTCTCCTCGATGTTCTTGGAGATCTTTTCGATGTAATACTTTTTTGCGGTGTGTTTGCCGAGATCCGATGAATTGTGGATTTATGATCAGCTTATCTATGAATATTATTTGAATCTCATCTGAATTATTTTATGCATGATTTGATATCTTTGCAAGTCTCTTTGAACTATTGATTTGGTTTGGCCAACTAGATTGGTTTTCTTGCAATGGGAGAAGTGCTTAGCTTTGGGTTCAATCTTGCAGTGCTCGATCCTAGTGATAGAAGGGGAACCGACACGTATTGTATTCTTGCCATCGAGGATAACAAGATGGGGTTTTCATCATATTGCTTGAGTTTATACCGCTACATCATGTCATATTACTTAATGCGTTACTCTTTTCTTATGAACTTAATACTCTAGATGCAGGAAGGAGTCGGTCGATGTGTGGAGTAATAGTAGTAGATGCAGAATCGTTTCAGTCTACTTGATACAGACGTGATGCCTATATTCATGATCATTGCCTTAGATATCATCATAGCTTTGCGCTTTTCTATCAATTGCTCAGCAGTAATTTGTTCACCCACCTAATATTTTCTATCCTGAGAGAAGTCTCTAGTGAAATCTATGGCCCCCGGGTCTATCTTCCATCATATAAGTTTCCGATCTATAATTTTAGTTTCCTATTTACTTTCTTCGCAATCTTTTACTTTCCGGTCTATAAACCAAAAATACCAAAAATATTACTTTACCGTTTATCCATCTATATCAGATCTCACTTTGCAAAGTGAAGGGATTGACAACCCCTTTGTCGCGTTGGGTGCAAGTTGGTGTTTGTTTCTGTAGGTATTCAGTGGTGTCGGGGAAACGACACCTATGGGATCCCAGGGAATCCCTTCTTCGGTTGGCGGGGCGTGGGGCTGCGCAAAAATTAGGTCTACCGATCAACGCGAGGGGATTTTTTTACCCAGGTTCAGGCTGCAAACAATGCGTAAAACCCTAGTCCTTCTTGTCTGTGTTTATTTCGTGTTCTTCCATTCTTGGACTAGCTACTATGTGTGCCCAGTCCAAAAAGTCTGAATCCTTCCACAGTACGCCTCGGGCCTCCTCTTATATGTCAAAGGGGTCGCCACAGTGGCACACAGGAGGTGGAAAGTATCTTCAGTGGACAAGTTTATCGCCTGACACCATAGGACAAACACATTTAATGCGCTGCCTACATGCCCTCTTGCTTTATCGGGGGCGGCAACAGAGCTCGTCCCGCCCGTCGACGCCTCGCCTTGCTTCGATGCTTGTCCAAGCTGACGAGGCATGCAGCGCCATGCTGGCTGCCTGGTTGCTGTACTGGTGCAGTGATAGGGTCTTCATGAAGATCTGCATGCCACAACGTAGATGCTTGACTACTTGGCCTAGAAGCTACATGCTGCCACACAGGCGCTTGCCTAGATGGCGGGCTGGTTGCTGCGCCGGGACTTCCGCGGGGCAGCGAAACATTGGTGGGTGCGAGCCTAGCCATGGCCCCGCGGATGCCCCCGGCAAGGGTCTTGCCGGGTCTCGCGGGGCGTCCCCAGCAAGGATCCTGCCGGGGGTCTTGGCCGTCCCCAGCAAGGATCTTGCGGGGGTCTTCGTCTTCTGGTCCCACTACAAAAAAATACACTTCCGTGATGATACGTGTTTGTCATAGTAGGTCGCGTTTTCTGTCATGCATGTACATCCATGACAAATTTATGACAGAATCAAGATAGTCATATCTATGTTGTCGTAGAAGTGTTCCATGACATTGTCAAAATTATCATCACGGAAGTGTCCACTTCCATGATGATAAATCGCGCGTCACAGAAGTGCTTTCGTCAAGGGTGACCAACACGTGGCATCCACCATAATGGAACGCCGTTAAGCTATCGGGTCGGCTTTTGGATCCGATAACCCGTTAACAACCACGACCAATGCCGATTTTCCACGTGTAAAATTCTCATTGGCTGACGGATCCACGCGTCAGCTCCGCGCTGGCACAGGTGTCACTCATCCAACGGTCGACATGGGCTTATGATATTTTGACACGTGGACCGGCCCAAAAGTGGCCCACAAAGATTAAATGGGCCGGCCCAACCGAAGGCCCATAAGATTTAGCGGACCATAATGGGCCGGCCCAGCTAAAGGCCCACAAAATTTAGCGGACCATAATGGGCCGGCCCAGCTAAAGGCCCACACGATTTTGCAGACCATAATGGGCCGGCCCAGCTAAAGGCCCACAAGATTTTGCGGACCACAATGGGCCGGCCCAGCTAAAGGCCCACTAGATTCTGCCGACCATAATGGGCCGGCCCAGCTAAAGGCCCAACATTCTCTGTCAAATCGGCCCGTCAACGGCCTGTCCTAAACTTGTCATCAACGCGGCCCATGGTCACTTCTGGCCCGTTAACAGTCCGCTAAGTAATTGGGCCGAATTACGGCCCGGTGTATTTCCGGCCTGTTAAAGGTCCGGCTTCATTTGGGCCCATTTACAGGCCATCAAAACTTTCGGCCCATAAACGACCGTGAAGGATTTGGGTCATATTCGGCCATGTCTGACATTCGGCCTGTTAGAGGCCCACTATAGCTTTGGGCCACTTTCGGCCTGTTGTCATTTTCGGCCTGTTAACGCCGGACGTAAACCATGGGCCATATGTGGCCCAACGTCATATCGGGCCCATTAACGGCCCATATAAAAATGACGATAATCTAGCCCGACCGAAGTTCCGGCCTGTTAAAGGCCCGTGTATTAGGTCGGCGCATTTACGGCCCGTCCGAATTTCGGCCTGTTAAAGTCCAGTGGGTTATTTGGCACAATCAGGGCCCAATCTCACTTTCGGTCTATTAAAGGCCCATGTATTTTATGGGCTCGAGATATTTACACCTGTAAACGGCCTATTTTTACTGAGGGCCCAAATTATGTTTAGGCCTGTTAAAGGCCCACTATGGGCACAGGCCTACCAGAAAAATATGAAAGCTTATGCTGATTTAGGCCCAGATATTTTTAGTGGGCTACATGCCAATTTCGGCCCGTAATCGTTTTTAGCCCAATTGGAATGGGCCCGACGAATGTTGGCATGTTGGGCTCCTACGAAGGTTTCGGCCGAATACATTACTAAGATAAACCTACACTATACAAAAATAGCGTCGTAATTACTGCAGCCTGAGGCAGCATCATAAATGTTGTATCACAACAAAATAAATTCCAACCATACAACAAAAGGCCTGTTGGCATAAAGTTTACAGTCCTTCCAGATAAAAGCACCATCAGATGTATAGAAGCACAGATCATTTGACCTGAGTGCTAATGTTTCAGGCTGTAGAATCTGATGGAGCAGCACGATCTCCACCTTTTTCCGCCATTGCTCTTGAACAACGAAGCGAATGTCTGATAGTCTGGTTTCAAAACCATTCATATCTTGACGACATTTCTCAACCACTATTCTTGTTTCCGAAACAACGTCCATTAGGGATTGGACTTGTGTCTGGAGCACAGATATATCACTCTGTCTAGCAGGAAGATTTTGTTCAGTAGGCGATTTGGACGAGGTTACCTTGACAACCAACCCAGAATTACGCAGGAAGGTGCTTTTTGCACTGTTAGTGGAGAGATACTGACGCACTGCAGCAAGAGGTGACATTGTGCCTGTAGTAGCCTCGTCACCTTCAGGTGGTTGTGGCTGTTCAATCATTTGTTCCATAGCTTCCTGAAAGTTTGAACTTGTAGATTAGTGTACCAGATAAGTTACTAATGAGACAAAAACAAACAAAGTAGGTTAAACGTTTATACATAACTTATTTTGGTGAACTACTGTAATACATTAGCATGTATTGTAGTGCCAACTACATAATAAAATCACTTTCGGAACATATGTCCATGTAGCATGCCTACTGTATTGTCTATTTCCTCACATTCGTTGACATCTAAGGATAAAGAGACATGGTTTAAAGTAGGATGAACATAGTATGACATCATTCATATCATGGGCAAACAGATATAAAACAAACAGGCTATTTTATCATTGTGTGCGCACGTGAACATAACAACTAGATTACAGATCAAGACCAAAAGAATATCCTTCATCTCTTTTAAACCATGTAAGGTGAAATGATACGTTAAGACAACTGTGAATAAAAGTGAACAGAGTAACTGACATTGGCTGCAAACCAAGTAGTTAAATGAACACATCACAGTACCAATCAGTTCAAGGCAGGAGGAGTAAGGACTTACAACAGCGGCTTGAACTGGTGTGCTCATGCCCTTCATCTTGCTGGTGTGGCAATCCTTGAAGATTTGCACTGCATTCGGTTCAGGTTCTTTTTGGTCCGCACGGGATTTCCTCTGTATTTGGAACAAGTCAATATAGATACGATAATATGGCACAAAAAAAGAAGGAAGTAGCAGCTATTTACAAGAGCCTCGCAGTGTGCAATATAGCTACGAGATCCTGTGGTCTGTTGGAATTTCACTTTAGAACGGTTGGTTTTGTTCTTCAAACAGTTAGCCTAGAAGAAGATACACTTGTAAGGCACATACATAAATACAAGTTCAATATGTGGTCTGATCAAATACATATAGCCTACCTGATACTTTGGATCAGACCAGTGTTTAACGAGGGCTGTCCAGTCTTCATCTGTAATATATTCCACTGGAGATGTTTGGGCGATTTCATTGTTAGCCTTGCCTTCAAAGTGAGATTTTCTAAGGTGGTACCGATACTGTCGCAGAGCAGACTGAAAAACATGAGTGCATGCTTGTCTAGTTGCATCATCTTTCGGATCCAACTTGAACCTCATCTGTTGAAAAAAGAATGTGAGTCTTATTAGGAGGAAGCTAGAAAGTATGGGACAGAGCAAGACAATATTACTAATTGCGATGAATAACATTACTTACGGATAAATGGTCAAGGAAGGTGTTAAACTGGGTATTGTCTTTCTCATTCCTGTACTGGATCCACGTTGGGAGGATACGTGCATGACACCTAACGGCAACGGCTGCCTCTGATACTAACTTGGCTGACTCTGTAGCATCACGTGGCCTTTTTAAACCTGCCTCAAAATGGATCTCCATTCTTCCTCCTTTAGATTTTGTTAATCTGTCAAGCATTATCCCTGATGTCTGTTTCCGCTTGCGCCGTGGTGCTAGTTCAACAACGAATATGGAAAGTGTTAGTGTACATCAAACTGTGAGAGTACATATAAAGGAGCATGCAACTGCAACTTGACTCGGTCAGGTACCGTCTTGGTGTTGATGCTCATGAGGTTCATCTGATCTTGCCAAGTCCTGTTGTGTCAGCAGTGCTTCGGAAGTAGTGTTAGGTGTGAAGGCAGCTTGGGAACTGGCCAGTTCCGGAGCAAACGAACGAGTAACTGGTTGAGATGCTGGTACAGTTGAAGCGGATGCTGCAGCTGGTGGAGCAGGTGATACTGTGTTTGTAGATTTAGCCGGTGGACTTGGACCTTCTACTGCACTATAAGTACCAGCAGAATCTCGACGGCAGAACCTTTTCCGTTTCACCCGACGAGTAACAGCACTCCCTACTATATTATTTTCCTTGCTCTTTTTTGACTTTGCCATGTCAAGCTGTACCCACAACACAAAAGAATAAAATCACTCTTCAGAACTCATTGATGCATGATACAGACAAGCAATACTTTGATGTAAGACAACCGTATGAGGATGGAATATGTAAGAAAAACAGGACGGCATGACATATTCACAGCTACGATGTGCAAACTAAGCAGAAGGATTTTCAAGAAAATAGAAGTAATGCAAGCTAGACACCATATGAAAGATGCAACCAATATTACTCTGCCAAGTTAAAAGTGTCTTGTCATAAGTGGCAATTCGAAAAATTAGAAGCAGTACAACGTAGAAATCAATGCAAGATGCAACCACTATCAAACTGCCATGTTAAAAGCGTCCAATCATGAGTGACTGATGCGGGATACACAACAGCAGTACTTTGATGTAAGAACATGGTATGATAGATAGATGCAGTGTATTCTAGACACAGAAAGCCATGTCATATGCACATGTATAACGTATAAACTCAGCAGGTGCAATTTAATCAAAATAGAAGAAATACAGGCTAGACAACATATGCAACATGAAACCAATTATCACACTGTCAACTTAGAGCAAGCACCTGCGATGGTGGAGTACGGGAGATGAACTCATCATGTAGACTTGGGACTTCAACTTCATTAGCAGTAGCAGTGGCAAATCTAGAGAGTCTCTGTTTGCGTCGGTGCGGAGGACCACCAACATCCCCTAACTTACTCTTTTCCTTCCTATTTTCTGATATTGCCTTATGAAGTCAAAACCACAAGAAGATGAATAAAATTAGCTCTGCATAACTGGTTGATGCATGATACAGACGAACACTACTTTGATGTAAGGCAAGCGCAGGATAGGAGGATGGAATATATACAAAAAAGACAGCGTTTCATATTCACACGTACGATAGGAGGATGGAATATGTATGAAAAAACAGTAAGCGGAAGGCATTTCAACAAAATTAGAAGAAATGAAAGCTAGGCACCATATGAACATGCAACCAATATCACTCTATCAGGTAAAAAGTGTCTCGTCGTAAGTGCCATTTCAAGAAATTAGAAGCAGTACAAGCTAGAAGACAATGCAAGATGCAACCTACATCACAGTCCCAAGTTAAATGTGTCTTATGGGTAAGTGATCGTTGCAGGTATAAGTTGTAAGCTACGCAGATGCAATTCAACATAATCAGAAGCAATACAAACTAGACATCATACGGAAAACGCAACCACGTATAACAGTTCCAAGTAAGAGCAAGCACCTGTGATGGTGGAGTAGGGGAGATGTGCTCATCATGTACACGTATGTTCTAGAAACAGGAACACGTGTCATATTCACAGGCATTATGTGTAAAGTAAGCAGATGCAATTCAAGTTAGAAGCAATACAAGCTAGACATCATACGCAACATGCAACCACATATAATAGTGTCAAGTTAGAGCAAGCACCTGTGATGGTGGAGTAGGGGAGATGTGCTCATCATCTACACAGCTACGTTGACTGTCCAGCCTTGTGTTGTCTTGCGAATCTTGTTGGGAGGATGGCGGAGTAGAATCTGTAGAGACCCCCTGTTTGAGTTGCTCCGAAGGACCACCATCATCCACTGCCGGACTAATTTCCTTCAGCTGTAATGATTTTGCATTGTGAAGTCAAACCGATAAGAAAAAGGAATAAAATTCGCTCTTCAGAACTCATTCATGCATGATACTGACGAACACTACTCGGATGAAAGGCAAACACATGATGCGAGGATGGAATATGTATGAAAAACAGGATGGTGTGACATATTCACACCTATGATGTGGTAACTAAGCAGAAGGCATTTCAACAAATTAGAAGCACTGCAAGCTAGACACCATATGAAAGATGCAACCAATATCACTCTGCCAAGTTCAAACTGTATGGCGTTTCAACAAATTAGAAGCAGTACATGCTAGAAATCATATGCAAGACACAACCAATATCACAGTGGCGACTTAAAGGTGCCTTATCATAAGATATAGTATGTACCAAAAACAGGAAAGCGTGTCATATTCACATGTATCATGTGTAAGCTAAGCAGATGCAGTTTACACTAATTAGGAGCAATACGAGCTAGACACCATATGCAACATGCAACCAGATATCACACTGCCAAGTTAGAGCAAGCACCTTGGATGGTGGAGTAGGGGAGCGGAGACTTGGACCTTGTAATGCACTATCAGTACAAGGAGAATCGGTACAGATGCTCCGTTTACGTTGCTGCAGAGGACCACCATCATCGCCTTCCTTACTCTTTTCCTTCCTCTTTCTTGATTTTGCCTTGTCAAGTCAAACCCACAAGAAAAAGGAATAAATTTGCTCTTCAGAACTCATTGATGCATGATACTGACGAACACTACTTTCATGTAAGACGAACACTACATATCACACTGCCAAGTAAGAGCAAGCACCTGCGATGGTGGTGTGGGGGAATTGCGGTGATCAACTAGAGAGCTACGTTGACTATCTTCATTTAGCCTTGCTGTTTCTTGAGAATCATGTGGGGAGGATGACACTGCACTCTTTAAACGAGTATGGCGTCTCACAGAAACCCACCCGGGTGACTGTCTCATCATAAGTGATTGACGAGGGATACAAAAGAGCATTAGTTTGATGTACGAACATGGTTAATAGACATATGTAGTATGTATCAAAAACAGGAAGGCATGTCATTATCAAAGGTATTATGTGTAAAGTAAGCAGATGCAATTTAACCAAATTGGAAGCAATACAAGCTAGACACCATATGCAACATGCAACCACATTTGACAGCGCGAAGTTAAAGCAAGCACCTAGGATGGTTGTGTGTGGCAATTGAGATCATCAACTGCAGAGCTAAGTTTACTGTCTCCAACTGCTGACACTGCACCCGTTAGAGGGCTGGAACGCTTAGTGCTTATCTTCGAATTACACTGGAGCGACTTCTGTCTTTTCTTTTCTGCATTCATCAACACCGCGTCAGAGTCTGAAATACCCATGCATAAAAAACAATAGTGTGAGTATGGGTGAAGTGTGTGCACAATTAGTACAGTGTAAAGGTAGCAGATAGCAGGTCGGTGAGAAATAAATGACGGGAGACATATGATAGCTCTACAACATGCATGGCACACTAAATTACTACAAGATTCTATGAAAATAACAGTCGACTGAAAGCAAATAGGTCAGTCCATTTTTTCTGCACCGTCCGATGTACAAAGAACGGGCAGATCGCCTTCATCTACCTCCAGCGAGTCAGTGTTGACGATCTTCCTCGAAACGCCAGCGACCACCGGCCCAGTATTCCTCCCCTGCCTGCGCCCTCCCCTCGACCTCACCGCACCGCCGTGCTTGGCACCGCCCCCGGCCATCCATTCAAGCCCCGCCGACCTCCAGATCGGGCGCAAGCAGCTCCTGCGCCCCACACCCCTATGATAGACACTGATGCGCCGCTTCCCCGGGGAACAGGCGGACTAGGTGCTCCGCGCGCCTAAGCGGGTGCTGCTTCTTTTAATTGCGGTTCGACTGACCCTGAATTGAAATCCAGGCAGGCTACTGACCTCTAGCAAAGGTGAAATAGTAAAAGGGAGGAAACCTTGTGCATTTAGTATCACGAAGAAGATGCAGTAAGAAGCGCTCAACTAGTTTCTTTCGTGGGATGAATACGGTGTGAGCGGAGACGTAAGATTTGCACGAATAAGGGAAGAGGAGTACCTCTTTCTGTTGGCAGTGCTGTATCCTCCATCTGTTTTTCCGACGATCTTCTTGTTGTTCGCAGGAAACCAGAAGTTGTGGAGGACGGTGAAGCCTTGGACGAACCCATGGCCAAGTTGTTGAGTGTGGCATGGTGGCCGTCTGTCGGCGGCGGGGAAGCGGATCCAAGGCGGCGAACGACGGCGTAGCAGGAACGGCTCCGGTGCGATGGACAGTTGCGACAGTGGAGCCGCAACAGTGAGGCGCAGGACGGCGTGGTCGGTGTGGTTCTGGTACAGCGCATGTCGGCGTCGGTGTCGTGGAGGCAGCTCTGCCTCGGCTTCAGCTGCTAAGTCCTTGAGGGCGTTGCGGTTGCAGTTGCGTTGGACGACGATGTCGGGGTACCGGCTCCGGCGTGATGGAGGAGGGCGGCGGTGGATTGGCCGCTATGGGGTGGAGGACAGAGGAGGCTGGGGTTTCGCGGCTGGTGGAGAGGGTGTTTTCGCGCCCACGGAGTATGAATGGGGAAACGGAGGGAGGCGGGGAACTAAGGGGGAACAATGTTTCGGTTTGAGACGCGCTTGTTTGAAATTTGGGGAAAGTTACAAACTTTCCCCCCATCTAAAATTTCGGACATATTGCGGGTTGGGGGTAGGACAGTCATGTCAGGTGTCCCAAATGTGGGCGGGATAGATTTCGGCCGAGCGCATGGGTAGGCGCCCACAGCGTATGAATGCTTCTCTGGCGTCTTGGTGAAGTTACAAACCTACCCAGGTTTAGACCTTTGGACATCGGGCCGATAGGCTACACGGGCCAGAGTCAGGACAGTAATTTCCTACGACCAAGACATTAGTCTTGCGCGGTTTCGGGTGACCAGAGGCCTATTTGGTGCTTCGTTCAATATTTGGGAGCAGAAGCATTAGGCCTCCTTTGGTTTGTAGGATTTTTGTAGGAATTCTATAGGATAGGATTTGCAAAGGAAAAATTCCTTTGAAGCCCTTTGGTTTGTAGGAATGGATTCCTATTCCTATGTAGGATAGGAATCAATCCTTCATGTTTTGGAGGAAAAAAACATTAGCCTAGACTCAATGGAAAAATCCTATCCTATGCACCAAATGACATCTCTTTCTCTATAGGAATTGACATGCATGTCATCTCACTTCCTATGATTTTCCTATTCCTATAAAATTCCTATCCTATGAACCAAAGAAGGCCTTAATGTTTTTGGTTCTCTTGAATTGAACTTTCAGGATTTGTCAAACTTCACAAATCTTTACTCTTGAAAATCCTAAAGCTACGATTATTTTGGAATGGAGGGGGTACATTTGAATATACATTGTACACGAGTATATATTAAAAAATATGCAACTTACCTCAGTTCATGCATGGTTCCAGATATAATCTCCTTGGTTGCAAAAAAAGTTAGATATGCGTATGAATATATATAGCATGTTCAAACTCACAACAAAGATTGATGCCCCCTTTTACATCTGATTTACAAATGCCATTATCTCGGGTTCAAATAGATGAATGCACTTCCTATGAATTCGAATCTTCGAAACCCCCTTTATGTTGAATTCGACATGTATTCTATTTCGTAGCTAGCAATTTGGAATGTATCCATGCAAGTGACAAATGTATAAAGTGCTTCACACTAACAACATGGAGTGCACTAATTAATGTTTATATATGAATTGCAAAAGCATCCATTGCCTGTATTTCAAACCGCTCTCACTCTATGGATCGATAATATGAAATAAACACATGCACATGCTAGAATTCAATTGCAGTTGAAGAAAGAGCCTACTCCTGGTACTGTATATTAGTGATAGGGGTGTGTACAAAGTACACGTGAATACCAGGCATTGTGCGTGTGTGTATACTATCGACGAACTAGCCCCCAAGCTTGTATAACATACTAAGGGCCTAGGGTTACAAATCATATATAGTCGGCTTATCACCAGTGGGGATAGAGTCCTCCGCGACTCTGGTAGCTTCGTGTTGTACGCCGAGTCCTCCACATGGGTCTTCGTATAACACGTCTCGGTCCAACCTATATGTGGCGCAGGATGGAACCGACCCATGAGTCTTCATGTTGACCCACCACAACTAGAAATGATGTGCCCACCACACCACACACGCAATCGGCCACTAAGAAAATAAGCATATACAATAGTACAACGGTATCTAGCTCACGATACGTCTCCATATTTTGTTGATGACACTGACGGACTTTGCATTTGATGCGTGCTCCGTATTTTGTTGACGACACTTACGGTCATTGTATTTGAAGCGAAAGCACGATATGGTCACTGGACTTCAGAATAAGCTCATCACGGTCACCACATACATTTTGTCGTGCTAACCAACATGTGGTTGGATGGTTAGAGGACAGTGGTTTCTCGAGCCCACCAAGGTTAAAGTCCCGGTGCTCGCATTTATCTTGTGTTAATTTCAGTATTTTCCGGCGACGTACGTTCAGTGGGAGGAGACGTTCCACTCGACTACGAGGCACCTATGGTGACTTCGTAAAATCTCAAGATCATATATGCTGGCCCACTCTCTCGAAGGTGCTCATAGGGGTAGGGTTCGCGTGTGTGCGCTTATAGCGGTGAGTGCTTGTGCGTATATATGAGCCCTTGCATCTGTACCGTGTTAAACAAATACATATCATGATTATACGGTCACTAGCTCACCCGTACAACTCCGTATTTTGTTGATGACACAATCAATTGACCAGTCAAACGTTCCACGCGGCGCAACTAGTGTTGCACCATCGGGGCGCGTAACCGTGGGGCCCACCTGTCAGCCCGTATATGAAAGAAAGAAATGGTAGTTTGAGTCTATACTGTGTTAATAAAATAGGAGTACATTTTAGGGTGATCATACGGTCACTGGCTCACCATACAGCTCCGTAATTTGTTGATAACGCGATCAATTGACTAGTCAAATGGTCCACATTCAGCAGCACACATTACCATAGGGCCCAATCTTCAGCGCGTATATGAAGGATAGAAATGGTAATAAATTAGTGGTCGGTGGGTATTCCAAGTCGTGAGACCTCTGGTTGGCAGTCACCGGCGGTTGGGGGGGGGGGCGTTCATTGGCCAGTGGGGTGGGGATCCCCGGAGAAAAAGCTTGACGGGGGGGGGGGGGGCTAGAGGGATGGCCGGTGCGGCGGCGGACCGACGGTGGGGAGTGGTTTCGGGGAGGGCGGGCTGGCCGCGGGCGGCGGGGACTGGCGGTTCGGCCGGTGGTGGCGGGCGGCTCAGGGGGGTGGAGTTTGATGATAAACGGGAGGCCATTGATTTTGTATCCAACGGCTGGAAAATCTAATGACCAGAGATGAAAAAGTCAGTCGATTGACGTGTAGCCTCACCCCGCACGTACACATGCACGCACGCAAGACATGCACACAAGACACGCACGCATGTAGGCGTGCAACACTGACACGTATACACGCACGCATGCTGGCGTGCAACACTGATACGCACACATGCACTCACGAACACACGCACGTACACACCCATGCATGCAACATTGAAACGTACCCTTGCATGCACGCAACACTCGCACGCCTGCATGCACACAACACACGACGCAAGACACACGTTCAACCTATACGTGCATGCACCCTTTGTTAAGGACATGGATTGTTACGGGTATTAATCAATCTTATCTGTGATAAGCAGAACATTGATGTTTGCAGCGGTCTTTATGAATCACAACGTATCGAACGGGCTATCAACATAGTAGGCTTATCTACATGAAAAAGATGACATCACACTCAATGAACAATCATCGGTTTATGAAATGCCCGCTTCTGACCACCCTGGCCCACCAAAGGTTCCTCTGCTGTGCGCTGCCTGCGTTGGGTCACTGACATGCATGCCATGCACCCAAAGAGCCCACATGTCAGTGGAAGAATGGCGCGGTGTCCTAGGTCAGAGTCGAGGGCGCCACTCGCGGCACGCCCGGCTGAACACGCCTCCGTGCCACATTCAAACGCCTCCATGAAACCCGCCCGTGTGGAAGCCGAGAAACCCACTCTGGACACACGTCCATTCATGACCGGGCCGCTCCCCTATCTCCTCCACCATTTTGTCCACTCTTACAATGGCTTATGAAGAGTAGTTATTCCGCATCCAAGCCGGCTGGGTAGCCCGCCGGATACGAGCTATGCAGCTCGCTGATCCACCTCCCTCCCCTCGCCCAACGGAGCCAGTTGCCGCCCCAAGCCGGTGCGCGGTTCAGCAACTCACCGCTCCAGGCCAGCTCGATGAGGAGCGGCGCACGGGCATCGTTGTTGCCGTCCACGCCACCACCTCATACCGCGTCTCCCATTTCTGTGGCCGAGACTCCCATGCCGGCGGCCGCGCCATGCAAGCAGCGACAGAAGCCGGGTGCGCGGAGAGCGACAAGTCGGTGGCCAGCGCCTCCGCGTCTGCCGCCATCATCAAGGAGAAGTAGAACACGGGAGGCCGCCGCCGCTTGGGTCCCATGAAGGCCATCGCAGAGGCGACGCCGGCGTACACAACAGGTGTCTTGCCGGATCCTTTTTTTGCGAGGACCTTCGTCGACCCTGCATGGGCTCCACAAAAGAGGGGAATGTTAGGATGAACTCGAGCCGGTGCCGGCCATGGCGAAGTAGTGTCCGGTGATGAACTCGAACCGGTGCCGGCCACCATCATCTTCAGCACCAGCCAATGATATCAGTTGGGCAGTGGGGAAGCGAGCCGTCTGACGGTGTCCTGGACTAGGGGTACTCACCACGTCGTCTCCCGATCTGTTAGATTGGGCCGAGGACCCCCATGGCCGTATACTCATGGGCCAGTTCCGACAGTTGCCGCATACATGGAAGATTCTACAAGACCTGGTGATCAAGACAAGGACTCCTCCCCACCGGCGTATTCGGCTAGGACTCTTGTTATCCTAGGCCTCTGGTGCATTATATAAACCAAGGCCAGGCTAGTCGATAGAGGAGATACAACATACAATCATACCATAGGCTAGCTTTTAGGATTTATCCTCTCCGATCTCGTGGTAGATCTACTCTTGTACTACCCATATCATCAATATTAATCAAGCAGGACGTAGGGTTTTACCTCCATCAAGAGGGCCCGAACCTGGGTAAAACATCATGTCCCCTGCCTCCTGTTACCATCCGCCTTAGACGCACAGTTCGGGACCCCCTACCCGAGATCCACCAGTTTTGACACCGACATTGGTGCTTTCATTGAGAGTTCCGCTGTGTGTTCGGCAAAAGGTTGATGGTTCACCTGCAGATCAACTGCGACTTCGACATCTTCGTCACCAGCTTGACTGGTCACCTTGGTTTGACCAAGGACTGTGCCCTACCTTCGATCGTCATGTTCGTATGAGGGCCTTTATAAACATCAACTCCGATCTCTATCAAGATCATGGAGGAATCATCCAGGGAGCCCGGGGGCTCAACGTCAACATTGCCCTCGGGCGACCGTGCTGTTTTTCTGGACAGCAAACTTGTGTCCGCCGGCACCGCCTCCTCAAGTGTCTTTTTAACGATTGCTTTGGTGGAATTGTGCAAAATTGAGTCTACAACAACCCTGGAAAATTTTGTCAAGTTCCGATGGAGGAATCTCTGGCAATCCACGATATACCGGAGCCCTATCAAATCTGGACATGAATCTGGATGAGTTTAGGGCGTGGTGTCCAGCTTCTAGCTCGGACGTCCTTTGGAAGATCCAACCGTTGATCGGTTGCGGAATTCCTATATCTACCACCTCTCAAAATTTCAGCTCGATCCGACTGTCCAAACTTCGGGAACCTTCCGATTAGTGCATCACTTTTCGGATCTGTTTTCTGCGCGAAAATGAATCCGACCCGAGTTCGTCTTTTTTATGAACGGGATTTCGGACATCCCTTTTGAAGGAAGTTTTGTATGGGGTATTGTGTTTTGTTCCTGAACACGTCCCACTAACTTTAAAATCTTTTGAACATGATCTTCAACATCATGCTGGTGTCAAACCAGTCCGGCAATATTGCTCCACGACTGCCGACCTGCGCTAGATACGTCGTCACTTTGTTGAGCCGAGCTCAATTTCTTCGGATCATCATCTCGGCAAGCCGAACAAGAGTCCGACATCACGAAGGATAAATCATCACCAACATCGCCGCCCCATGGATTACACGGAGCGGGCATACCAGCATCGCCGCACAGTCACTTCATCAAGCCTGCGTCGACCACGTCACGACCTGCATCGGCAGGGCCGCACTATTGCTTCTTCAAGCTGGTGTCCATCACGCCGACCTACTTCGACTCATCGGCTGACATCGAGGCTTCGACATCTCGGCTGGACCGGGGGCTTCGCCATCTCTTCATCAACCTACTCCGGACACTTCGGCGTCACTAGCCGACCAGCTCTGTCACGTTAGCTGGACCGAGGGCTTTGCCTCGGCGAGCCAACCTTTGCCAGCATTGCCATGCCGTCGTTTAATCGCCCATCAGGCAATGGGTGTGTGGATCGAGTCCCAATTTAGGGAATCACCTTCCTTCGGATTGCTACAACAAATAACCCAGGTGCTATTAATCCCAGTATTTTTTTTGCTTGTTTGGGTTCATTTTTCCCAAGGAATTATTACTCTGGTTTGTCCATCATATGTACATAGGTCTATCAAATAGTGGCCGCATTAACGACGGTCACATGGTGGTTCGGTCAGTTTCCGTACATAGTCCGGCGAACACCGCATCCGGAGCTCGGACCGACCTGTGAATTCAGGCTTTGCCATGCCTTTACCGCATCACGCCGACGCCCTGCATCGACATTGACTTCGGCGCCAGGCCATATTTCTTTTACTACTCACTTTACATAAATTATTTATTATGCAACGATTTTTTTAATTATTATTATTACTATTATCTCTGGTTTGCACTATTTTTTGTGCACAGGAAAATGATCCAGCCGGACTACATTCTTTGGCGTCACCTCGGCTGGACGGGGGGCTTCGTCAACACTTCATTACCCCATGCCGGGGACTTCGGCATCACTCTGCTGGCCTGCGTTGACCGCGCTATGTCACCACTTCGGAGTGCCGAGCTCTTTGCTCCGCCACCACGGGACCGGCTTGGGGGATGGAACCTTGTCCCGTATCAAGCTCGGACCGCGTCATCAATACCGAACACATTAACCAGCTAAGTCGCTTTCATGCTCAAAGCTTTAATTTCTAACTTGTGTTCGGTTCGACCAAGCATTATACTTTTTTGGAAAAAGTTGCTTGTAAAAAATTTCCTTGTCCAAACTTTGTTTGTGACGCATAAATTCAGATACCCAATTCATTTGGGGGCTTCCTTCATGAAGCTTTTCATCTTGCATATGATTATACTTGTACGGCTTCATTCCTTGTTCGTGTATTACGCCACAATATGCACCATATTGACTTAAGCGATTTGCAAGCTGGGTTGCCTCGCTCCTGTGTTTACCCCTACGTTCCCGATTGTTCGGCTAGGGAGTAAAGGGAGCACCTTTGCGATTGTCACGATCGGGTCACCCGAGCCGGACCTCAGACTGGGTGAAGCCGAAAGCTAGCGCTCTTATTGTTTTCAATTATGGTCGGCACACAACGGAACTCATGAGTACAAAAAATCTATTGCACAAGACTCATAATAACAATGAGCATCGAAGAAAGGTATCGGTGGGGGTACTATTTTCTTCGAAGATGCTTCTTACACTTCGTAGTAATATAGCATAAGTTCCCTGAGCGCGCTTTGTCTGTTATAGCCTTATGGCCTGATTGCCTGGTTATTGGAAACACCGTCGATATTCTCGACAGATGGAGTACATAACACTTTTCGGTCCTTGACCGAAGAGGGAGAAGCCGACGGTCGGTTAAGATGCGTTTAAAGTTCGGTTGAACATAAATATGATATAAGTACTTCGGTACATGCAATCATTCTTTTACCCAAGTCACTTGAGGGCTCTTAAATTTATTTGAGCCATTTTATAATAAGTGTTCTTCTTCTTAGTCGTTGCAAAGTTTTTTATTATTATTTATCACTCCTTTTTTTGACATGAGTGTGTGGTCACTAGCCGAGGAGCCTAATTTCTCTCTCAAAGCCGCTAGAGTTTAGTTTGCTAAGCTGGCCTAACGAGAAGTACTCCGCCTTCGGGATAGGAGGTTGAAGCCGTAGGCTGACCCGCTTGAAGTCTTGAGATAGGATGTGTCATGTTAAAGCACAACAGAAGCACTTTTTTCTAAGGCCAATTTTCGGATTGGCACCGAACACTTGATCTTGTTCAGACGTCAAGTTTTTACTGACGTTTTTTTGGTTTTCCAAGCTTGTGGCACTTTTAAACTATTTGTGTGTTTTCAGCAAAAGTCTCGCAGTGCAACGCCGGACACCTTTAGAGATTCGGCAAAAACATTCTCGAATATTGCTATATATGCATCGGTTTCGAATTGTGTCTTCGGTCAATAGTTGGGTTGCCCGGCTCCTGCGCTTGCCTCCTACGTTCCGCTTTGTTCGGCTAGGTGTGCAAAGGGAAAACCACTGCGATTGTGCTTCCAGCTCACATGGTTAAGCACCTCAGTGGAGAAAGCCGAAAACTGAGTGTCACAATAAGCGTAAACGGGCCAGCGATCCGATGACGGTGTTAAATGACGGGCCATTCATAACAATGGCCGAAGTGTTTACGGCTTGACCTCGACTATCGCCGAACACTACCGGGGGCTATTAACTGGCCTCCCAAACTAAATCCTCGATATTTTGCTCTTACATTGGAGCTGAGGTTTCATGATCATGCTTAGCATGACAACCCAAAGAAAGGAACCGATAGCGGGACTATTTTCTTTGGAAGACATTTCTTCTGTTAAACAGTAATATAACATATCTCTCTGCGTACCTTTGTTTATAAAACCGTATAGCCAGATTGCCTTGTTTGTTGTAAATCTTTGCCCTCATAAAGGCTTTATAAAGTAGGACAAACACTCCTCGGCTACTAGCCGAGGAGGTGGAAGCCGATGGTCGGTCAACAACGTTTTGTACAATGCGGATCCAAGCATTAATGACGTAAAGTACTTGGATACATAGAGTCATTACACATAATTTGTGATTTTACTATGGATATCAATCCTTAATTCGGCCACCCGTGCCCGCATTAAGGCTCGGGGGCTACTGGGCTTCGGGCTTATTATTTACAAATATTAAAGGGGCACATCGATCCCCTGATCTGGTGTTGCCACCCGACCAGTGTCTCGGGGGCTATTGCATTGCCTGTCCAATGCAGAAAATTTTAAGTGTAATACAGTTTCCGAGGAGATTTTGATCCTCAGGTTGGTCGGCCGCACCCAACCTGAGTCTCGAGGACTGAGCACACCGCTTTTTGTGTCCCGAGGTATTCTGCTGAGCTAGGACTTGATCCTCAGACCGATTTTGCAAATCAACCTGAGTCTCAGCGGCTACTGGGATCAGCGGTCTTATGTCATCCTTCATGTGCATCTCAGGTTTTAGACCGATACACACCTTGAGGGCTACGGGCTATATATCTCGGCAGAGAATAAATTGCACCAATCAAAAATATTGAAAAAAATCGGCCCACATTCGGGGTGGTGCACCACCTCGGAAGCAGTCCAACATAAAGCTCGGGCGCTAGTGGCTGGCTCCATAGAGGGCATTTCCGGCATTAAGCTCGGCTAAACTCCTTCAAACTTCTTTGAACCAAGGTGATTTACGACACCTCGGATACAGTCCGGCGTTGGAGCTCGGATACAGTCCGGCGTTGGAGCTCGGATACATAGTCCGGCGTTGGAGCTCGGATACATTCCGGTGTTAGAGCTGGGAAGCGGTCCGGCGTTGGTGCTCGGCTGCAAAAGATACCTCGAATGCAGTCCGGCGTGGGAGCTCAGACGCAAGAGGAAGCTGCCACCCGGGAACAATTTCAAACCCGAGGTGTGGCATAAAAATAACAAGGCATTGATAAAGGCCGGAAACTTAAAGTGGCTCCTCGGATACCCGACGTATAAACCCGTTGAACGCATTTCGGCGATCCTCAAGATCGAAGATGAGAAGATTTGTTGAACCAGTTTTCAAGACCGACAACCGAAGATGAAGAACAGTTCGGAAGAATCAAGGAGCGTCCCTAACTTGAAGACCAGTTCAGGGGGCTACTGACGGTGTCCTGGACTAGGGGGTACTCACCACGTCGTCTCCCGATCTGTTAGATTGGGTGGAGGACCCCCATGGCCGTATACTCATGGGCCAGTTCGGACAGTTGCCGCATACATGGAATATTCTACAAGACTTGGTGATTAAGACAAGGACTCCTCCCCACCGGCGTATTTGGCTAGGACTCTTGTTATCCTAGGCCTCTGGTGCATTATATAAACCAAGGCCAGGCTAGTCGATAGAGGAGATACAACATACAATCATACCATAGGCTAGCTTTTAGGGTTTAGCCTCTCCGATCTCGTGGTAGATCTACTCTTGTACTACCCATATCATCAATATTAATCAAGCAGGACGTAGGGTTTTACCTCCATCAAGAGGGACCGAACCTGGGTAAAACATCGTGTCCCCTGCCTCCTGTTACCATCCGCCTTAGACGCATAGTTTGGGACCCCCTACCCGAGATCCGCCGATTTTGACACCGACACCGTCCTTTGCGCTGAAGCATATACCTCCGAGGCTCCCGGCAGTCCAGTGATCATGCTGCCGGACATGAGGAACACAAATCGATCGGCGGGCGACCATTTAGGCCAGGTATTATATACCTGTGCTGTCCAGAACTAGCACCGCATAGTTCATTTGAATGTAATGAAAT
Source organism: Triticum aestivum (assembly GCF_018294505.1). Taxonomy (NCBI): domain Eukaryota; kingdom Viridiplantae; phylum Streptophyta; class Magnoliopsida; order Poales; family Poaceae; genus Triticum; species Triticum aestivum. The sequence goes on from NC_057812.1 coordinate 214,032,434, forward strand.
CCATCATGTTTGTATGAAAATCTGGTATTTTATATGATTTCCGTCCTTGTTTATATGAAATATCAGTTTGTCTACGTGTTTGCGTGAATTTCGTCCGGTTGGTTGAGTTGCTGTCATAATGTGTGCGGATACAGTTGGATGGCGTAATTTGCGGGTCGCCGGTCGGTCTGCGGGCGGCTCGGGCGGCGTTGTGGGACAAAAAAACACAGCTCGTGCGAGCTCGTCTCCAACGTGCGCGCTGGAGGATGCATGACAACATGAGCACCCGAGCCATTTCTCATTCATCGGTGGCAAAGGCACCGGTGGACAAAAGGGTCACCAATATTTTGGCTACCCCGGGCAAGATCCAAACAGCCCCTCCCAATAGATTCAAATCCCTCGTTCGCCGTGGAATTTTGCCATGTGTTGTTTTCATGGACTAGCAAGATGCCCGTGCATTGCACGGAACATCAAGATGTATTTTTTTACAAACTCCCGCATGCATGCAAGGGATAATTAATGTCCTCCTTTGCTAGTACCACGAGGCAAACACCATTAATATTGCATCGATTAGTGTTAGTGGCCTTGTATATATGCAAATTGTAATTTTGATAGTGGCCCCTTGTATATAAAAATGGAGGGAGAAAGATGAGAGATAAGGTGAGGAGGAGTGGGGTGTGGTGGTGACTGGTGGTCGGGACTGGGCCGAGGCATGGGGATGGACGGCTCATTATGTCTAGGTTTGTATCTCTCACACACACCCACGTAGGTGGGGGACGTGCACGAAGAGAAGAGGTGCATGCACAGCGCACGTACTCCCGTCTCTTTCCCAACCACACCCGCACGGGTACACGGTGGAGCTAATTTCTGTATGAAAAAGGTAGCCCACGTGGTAATTTGGCACGTGTACTGGTTGTCCACTTGGTGGAGGGAGGATCGTCTACCACGGGTGAACAAACAAATTGCGACTTGACGCGTTATGTTAAATTAAAAAAGAGGCAAACCATGTGGGGCCTACCTTAGAGGCAAGGCTCTATACACTGGAGTACTTTTGATGTGTCCCGTCAACTCGCGGAACGAGGAGAAGCTTGCTTAGTATGCCGTCTCCCCCGCCCACGGGCGTGGTGGCTCGCAGGATGAGGTGAAGCTTGCTTACTACGCCTTACGCCCGCTCCCTCGCCCACGCGTGCGGTGGCTCGCAGCACGAGGAGAAAATTTTACTACTCCCTCTGTTTACTCCTCGTCCCTACTACGTACTTTGGTTAGTACTCCCTCCATTTACTTATACAAGGCCACTATAAAAAAATACATTTTGCATCTATACAAGGCCACAAATAGTAATCGAGACAAAAGTTACTACTCCCTCCTTTCCAGCTTATGGCTCAATTTCAAAATCTCTCCAACCAAGGTAGACGGTGAGTGGTCGAATTAATTTCGTATTTTGCACAAGTAATTAATACACTCGTTTTTCTCAAGAAGTTATGTTTACCGAGGCATTAATTAGAACGACGTATAAACCCGTTGAACGCATTTCGGCGATCCTCAAGATCGAAGATGAGAAGATTTGTTGAACCAGTTTTCAAGACCGACAACCGAAGATGAAGAACAGTTCGGAAGAATCGAGGAGCGTCCCTAACTTGAAGACCGGTTCAGGGGGCTACTGACGGTGTCCTCGACTAGGGGGTACTCACCACATCGTCTCCCGATCTGTTAGATTGGGTGGAGGACCCCCATGGCTGTATACTCATGGGCCAGTTCGGACAGTTGCCGCATACATGGAATATTCTACAAGACTTGGTGATTAAGACAAGGACTCCTCCCCACCGGCGTATTTGGCTAGGACTCTTGTTATCCTAGGCCTCTGGTGCATTATATAAACCAAGGCCAGGCTAGTCGATAGAGGAGATACAACATACAATCATACCATAGGCTAGCTTTTAGGGTTTAGCCTCTCCGATCTCGTGGTAGATCTACTCTTGTACTACCCATATCATCAATATTAATCAAGCAGGACGTAGGGTTTTACCTCCATCAAGAGGGCCCGAACCTGGGTAAAACATCGTGTCCCCTGCCTCCTGTTACCATCCGCCTTAGACGCATAGTTTGGGACCCCCTACCCGAGATCCACCGGTTTTGACACCGTCCTTTGCGCTGAAGCATATACCTCCGAGGCTCCCGACAGTCCAGTGATCATGCTGCCGGACATGAGGAACACAAATCGATCGGCGGGCGACCATTTAGGCCAGGTATTATATACCTGTGCTGTCCAGAACTAGCACCGCATAGTTCATTTGAATGTAATGAAATCCGTCATGTTTGTATGAAAATCTGGTATTTTATATGATTTCCGTCCTTGTTTATATGAAATATCAGTTTGTCTACGTGTTTGCGTGAATTTCGTCCGGTTGGTTGAGTTGCTGTCATAATGTGTGCGGATACAGTTGGATGGCGTAATTTGCGGGTCGCCGGTCGGTCTGCGGGCGGCTCGGGCGGCGTTGTGGGACAAAAAAACACAGCTCGTGCGAGCTCGTCTCCAACGTGCGCGCTGGAGGATGCATGACAACATGAGCACCCGAGCCATTTCTCATTCATCGGTGGCAAAGGCACCGGTGGACAAAAGGGTCACCAATATTTTGGCTACCCCGGGCAAGATCCAAACATCCCCTCCCAATAGATTCAAATCCCTCGTTCGCCGTGGAATTTTGCCATGTGTTGTTTTCGTGGACTAGCAAGATGGCCGTGCATTGCACGGAACATCAAGATGTATTTTTTTACAAACTCCCGCATGCATGCAAGGGATAATTAATGTCCTCCTTTGCTAGTACCACGAGGCAAACACCATTAATATTGCATCGATTAGTGTTAGTGGCCTTGTATATATGCAAATTGTAATTTTGATAGTGGCCCCTTGTATATAAAAATGGAGGGAGAAAGATGAGAGATAAGGTGAGTAGGAGTGGGGTGTGGTGGTGACTGGTGGTCGGGACTGGGCGGAGGCATGGGGATGGACGGCTCATTATGTCTAGTTTGTATCTCTCACACACACCCACGTAGGTGGGGGACGTGCACGAAGAGAAGAGGTGCATGCACAGCGCACGTACTCCCGTCTCTTTCCCAACCACACCCGCACGGGTACACGGTGGAGCTAATTTCTGTATGAAAAAGGTAGCCCACGTGGTAATTTGGCACGTGTACTGGTTGTCCACTTGGTGGAGGGAGGATCGTCTACCACGTGTGAACAAACAAATTGTGACTTGACGCGTTATGTTAAATTAAAAAAAGAGGCAAACCATGTGGGGCCTACCTTAGAGGCAAGGCTCTATACACTGGAGTACTTTTGATGTGTCCCGTCAACCCGCGGAACGAGGAGAAGCTTGCTTAGTATGCCGTCTCCCCCGCCCACGGGCGTGGTGGCTCGCAGGATGAGGTGAAGCTTGCTTACTACGCCTTACGCCCGCTCCCTCGCCCACGCGTGCGGTGGCTCGCAGCACGAGGAGAAAATTTTACTACTCCCTCTGTTTACTCCTCGTCCCTACTACGTACTTTGGTTAGTACTCCCTCCATTTACTTATACAAGGCCACTATAAAAAAATACATTTTGCATCTATACAAGGCCACAAATAGTAATCGAGACAAAAGTTACTACTCCCTCCTTTCCAGCTTATGGCTCAATTTCAAAATCTCTCCAACCAAGGTAGACGGTGAGTGGTCGAATTAATTTCGTATTTTGCACAAGTAATTAATACGCTCATTTTTCTCAAGAAGTTATGTTTACCGAGGCATTAATTAGAACGACGTATAAACCCGTTGAACGCATTTCGGCGATCCTCAAGATCGAAGATGAGAAGATTTGTTGAACCAGTTTTCAAGACCGACAACCGAAGATGAAGAACAGTTCGGAAGAATCGAGGAGCGTCCCTAACTTGAAGACCGGTTCAGGGGGCTACTGACGGTGTCCTCGACTAGGGGGTACTCACCACGTCGTCTCCCGATCTGTTAGATTGGGTGGAGGACCCCCATGGCCGTATACTCATGGGCCAGTTCGGACAGTTGCCGCATACATGGAATATTCTACAAGACTTGGTGATTAAGACAAGGACTCCTCCCCACCGGCGTATTTGGCTAGGACTCTTGTTATCCTAGGCCTCTGGTGCATTATATAAACCAAGGCCAGGCTAGTCGATAGAGGAGATACAACATACAATCATACCATAGGCTACCTTTTAGGGTTTAGCCTCTCCGATCTCGTGGTAGATCTACTCTTGTACTACCCATATCATCAATATTAATCAAGCAGGACGTAGTGTTGTACCTCCATCAAGAGGGCCCGAACCTGGGTAAAACATCGTGTCCCCTGCCTCCTGTTACCATCCGCCTTAGACGCATAGTTTGGGACCCCCTACCCGAGATCCACCGGTTTTGACACCGACACCGTCCATTGCGCTGAAGCATATACCTCCGAGGCTCCCGGCAGTCCAGTGATCATGCTGCCGGACATGAGGAACACAAATCGATCGGCGGGCGACCATTTAGGCCAGGTATTATATACCTGTGCTGTCCAGAACTAGCACCGCATAGTTCATTTGAATGTAATGAAATCCGTCATGTTTGTATGAAAATCTGGTATTTTATATGATTTCCGTCCTTGTTTATATGAAATATCAGTTTGTCTACGTGTTTGCGTGAATTTCGTCCGGTTGGTTGAGTTGCTGTCATAATGTGTGCGGATACAGTTGGATGGCGTAATTTGCGGGTCGCCGGTCGGTCTGCGGGCGGCTCGGGCGGCGTTGTGGGACAAAAAAACACAGCTCGTGTGAGCTCGTCTCCAACGTGCGCGCTGGAGGATGCATGACAACATGAGCACCCGAGCCATTTCTCATTCATCGGTGGCAAAGGCACCGGTGGACAAAAGGGTCACCAATATTTTGGCTACCCCGGGCAAGATCCAAACATCCCCTCCCAATAGATTCAAATCCCTCGTTCGCCGTGGAATTTTGCCATGTGTTGTTTTCGTGGACTAGCAAGATGCCCGTGCATTGCACGGAACATCAAGATGTATTTTTTTACAAACTCCCGCATGCATGCAAGGGATAATTAATGTCCTCCTTTGCTAGTACCACGAGGCAAACACCATTAATATTGCATCGATTAGTGTTAGTGGCCTTGTATATATGCAAATTGTAATTTTGATAGTGGCCCCTTGTATATAAAAATGGAGGGAGAAAGATGAGAGATAAGGTGAGGAGGAGTGGGGTGTGGTGGTAACTGGTGGTCGGGACTGGGCGGAGGCATGGGGATGGACGGCTCATTATGTCTAGTTTGTATCTCTCACACACACCCACGTAGGTGGGGGACATGCACGAAGAGAAGAGGTGCATGCACAGCGCACGTACTCCCGTCTCTTTCCCAACCACACCCGCACGGGTACACGGTGGAGCTAATTTCTGTATGAAAAAGGTAGCCCACGTGGTAATTTGGCACGTGTACTGGTTGTCCACTTGGTGGAGGGAGGATCGTCTACCACGGGTGAACAAACAAATTGCGACTTGACGCGTTATGTTAAATTTAAAAAAGAGGCAAACCATGTGGGGCCTACCTTAGAGGCAAGGCTCTATACACTGGAGTACTTTTGATGTGTCCCGTCAACTCGCGGAACGAGGAGAAGCTTGCTTAGTATGCCGTCTCCCCCGCCCACGGGCGTGGTGGCTCGCAGGATGAGGTGAAGCTTGCTTACTACGCCTTACGCCCGCTCCCTCGCCCACGCGTGCGGTGGCTCGCAGCACGAGGAGAAAATTTTACTACTCCCTCTGTTTACTCCTCGTCCCTACTACGTACTTTGGTTAGTACTCCCTCCATTTACTTATACAAGGCCACTATAAAAAATACATTTTGCATCTATACAAGGCCACAAATAGTAATCGAGACAAAAGTTACTACTCCCTCCTTTCCAGCTTATGGCTCAATTTCAAAATCTCTCCAACCAAGGTAGACGGTGAGTGGTCGAATTAATTTCGTATTTTGCACAAGTAATTAATACGCTCATTTTTCTCAAGAAGTTATGTTTACCGAGGCATTAATTAGAACGACGTATAAACCCGTTGAACGCATTTCGGCGATCCTCAAGATCGAAGATGAGAAGATTTGTTGAACCAGTTTTCAAGACCGACAACCGAAGATGAAGAACAGTTCGGAAGAATCGAGGAGCGTCCCTAACTTGAAGACCGGTTCAGGGGGCTACTGACGGTGTCCTCGACTAGGGGGTACTCACCACGTCGTCTCCCGATCTGTTAGATTGGGTGGAGGACCCCCATGGCCGTATACTCATGGGCCAGTTCGGACAGTTGCCGCATACATGGAATATTCTACAAGACTTGGTGATTAAGACAAGGACTCCTCCCCACCGGCGTATTTGGCTAGGACTCTTGTTATCCTAGGCCTCTGGTGCATTATATAAACCAAGGCCAGGCTAGTCGATAGAGGAGATACAACATACAATCATACCATAGGCTACCTTTTAGGGTTTAGCCTCTCCGATCTCGTGGTAGATCTACTCTTGTACTACCCATATCATCAATATTAATCAAGCAGGACGTAGGGTTGTACCTCCATCAAGAGGGCCCGAACCTGGGTAAAACATCGTGTCCCCTGCCTCCTGTTACCATCCGCCTTAGACACATAGTTTGGGACCCCCTACCCGAGATCCACCGGTTTTGACACCGACACCGTCCTTTGCGCTGAAGCATATACCTCCGAGGCTCCCGGCAGTCCAGTGATCATGCTGCCGGACATGAGGAACACAAATCGATCGGCGGGCGACCATTTAGGCCAGGTATTATATACCTGTGCTGTCCAGAACTAGCACCGCATAGTTCATTTGAATGTAATGAAATCCGTCATGTTTGTATGAAAATCTGGTATTTTATATGATTTCCGTCCTTGTTTATATGAAATATCAGTTTGGCTACGTGTTTGCGTGAATTTCGTCCGGTTGGTTGAGTTGCTGTCATAATGTGTGCGGATACAGTTGGATGGCGTAATTTGCGGGTCGCCGGTCGGTCTGCGGGCGGCTCGGGCGGTGTTGTGGGACAAAAAAACACAGCTCGTGCGAGCTCGTCTCCAACGTGCGCGCTGGAGGATGCATGACAACATGAGCACCCGAGCCATTTCTCATTCATCGGTGGCAAAGGCACCGGTGGACAAAAGGGTCACCAATATTTTGGCTACCCCGGGCAAGATCCAAACATCCCCTCCCAATAGATTCAAATCCCTCGTTCGCCGTGGAATTTTGCCATGTGTTGTTTTCGTGGACTAGCAAGATGCCCGTGCATTGCACGGAACATCAAGATGTATTTTTTTACAAACTCCCGCATGCATGCAAGGGATAATTAATGTCCTCCTTTGCTAGTACCACGAGGCAAACACCATTAATATTGCATCGATTAGTGTTAGTGGCCTTGTATATATGCAAATTGTAATTTCGATAGTGGCCCCTTGTATATAAAAATGGAGGGAGAAAGATGAGAGATAAGGTGAGGAGGAGTGGGGTGTGGTGGTGACTGGTGGTCGGGACTGGGCGGAGGCATGGGGATGGACGGCTCATTATGTCTAGTTTGTATCTCTCACACACACCCACGTAGGTGGGGGACGTGCACGAAGAGAAGAGGTGCATGCACAGCGCACGTACTCCCGTCTCTTTCCCAACCACACCCGCACGGGTACACGGTGGAGCTAATTTCTGTATGAAAAAGGTAGCCCACGTGGTAATTTGGCACGTGTACTGGTTGTCCACTTGGTGGAGGGAGGATCGTCTACCACGGGTGAACAAACAAATTGCGACTTGACGCGTTATGTTAAATTAAAAAAAGAGGCAAACCATGTGGGGCCTACCTTATAGGCAAGGCTCTATACACTTGAGTACTTTTGATGTGTCCCGTCAACTCGCGGAACGAGGAGAAGCTTTCTTAGTATGCCGTCTCCCCCGCCCACGGGCGTGGTGGCTCGCAGGATGAGGTGAAGCTTGCTTACTACGCCTTACGCCCGCTCCCTCGCCCACGCGTGCGGTGGCTCGTAGCACGAGGAGAAAATTTTACTACTCCCTCTGTTTACTCCTCGTCCCTACTACGTACTTTGGTTAGTACTCCCTCCATTTACTTATACAAGGCCACTATAAAAAAATACATTTTGCATCTATACAAGGCCACAAATAGTAATCGAGACAAAAGTTACTACTCCCTCCTTTCCAGCTTATGGCTCAATTTCAAAATCTCTCCAACCAAGGTAGACGGTGAGTGGTCGAATTAATTTCGTATTTTGCACAAGTAATTAATACGCTCATTTTTCTCAAGAAGTTATGTTTACCGAGGCATTAATTAGAACGACGTATAAACCCGTTGAACGCATTTCGGCGATCCTCAAGATCGAAGATGAGAAGATTTGTTGAACCAGTTTTCAAGACCGACAACCGAAGATGAAGAACAGTTCGGAAGAATCGAGGAGCGTCCCTAACTTGAAGACCGGTTCAGGGGGCTACTGACGGTGTCCTCGACTAGGGGGTACTCACCACGTCGTCTCCCGATCTGTTAGATTGGGTGGAGGACCCCCATGGACGTATACTCATGGGCCAGTTCGGACAGTTGCCGCATACATGGAATATTCTACAAGACTTGGTGATTAAGACAAGGACTCCTCCCCACCGGCGTATTTGGCTAGGACTCTTGTTATCCTAGGCCTCTGGTGCATTATATAAACCAAGGCCAGGCTAGTCGATAGAGGAGATACAACATACAATCATACCATAGGCTACCTTTTAGGGTTTAGCCTCTCCGATCTCGTGGTAGATCTACTCTTGTACTACCCATATCATCAATATTAATCAAGCAGGACGTAGGGTTGTACCTCCATCAAGAGGGCCCGAACCTGGGTAAAACATCGTGTCCCCTGCCTCCTGTTACCATCCGCCTTAGACGCATAGTTTGGGACCCCCTACCCGAGATCCACCGGTTTTGACACCGACACCGTCCTTTGCGCTGAAGCATATACCTCCGAGGCTCCCGGCAGTCTAGTGATTATGCTGCCGGACATGAGGAACACAAATCGATCGGCGGGCGACCATTTAGGCCAAGTATTATATACCTGTGCTGTCCAGAACTAGCACCGCATAGTTCATTTGAATGTAATGAAATCCGTCATGTTTGTATGAAAATCTGGTATTTTATATGATTTCCGTCCTTGTTTATATGAAATATCAGTTTGTCTACGTGTTTGCGTGAATTTCGTCCGGTTGGTTGAGTTGCTGTCATAATGTGTGCGGATACAGTTGGATGGCGTAATTTGCGGGTCGCCGGTCGGTCTGCGGGCGGCTCGGGCGGTGTTGTGGGACAAAAAAACACAGCTCGTGCGAGCTCGTCTCCAACGTGCGCGCTGGAGGATGCATGACAACATGAGCACCCGAGCCATTTCTCATTCATCAGTGGCAAAGGCACCGGTGGACAAAAGGGTCACCAATATTTTGGCTACCCCGGTCAAGATCCAAACATCCCCTCCCAATAGATTCAAATCCCTCGTTCGCCGTGGAATTTTGCCATGTGTTGTTTTCGTGGACTAGCAAGATGCCCGTGCATTGCACGGAACATCAAGATGTATTTTTTACAAACTCCCGCATGCATGCAAGGGATAATTAATGTCCTCCTTTGCTAGTACCACGAGGCAAACACCATTAATATTGCATCGATTAGTGTTAGTGGCCTTGTATATATGCAAATTGTAATTTCGATAGTGGCCCCTTGTATATAAAAATGGAGGGAGAAAGATGAGAGATAAGGTGAGGAGGAGTGGGGTGTGGTGGTGACTGGTGGTCGGGACTGGGCCGAGGCATGGGGATGGACGGCTCATTATGTCTAGGTTTGTATCTCTCACACACACCCACGTAGGTGGGGGACGTGCACGAAGAGAAGAGGTGCATGCACAGCGCACGTACTCCCGTCTCTTTCCCAACCACACCCGCACGGGTACACGGTGGAGCTAATTTCTGTATGAAAAAGGTAGCCCACGTGGTAATTTGGCACGTGTACTGGTTGTCCACTTGGTGGAGGGAGGATCGTCTACCACGGGTGAACAAACAAATTGCGACTTGACGCGTTATGTTAAATTAAAAAAAGAGGCAAACCATGTGGGGCCTACCTTAGAGGCAAGGCTCTATACACTGGAGTACTTTTGATGTGTCCCGTCAACTCGCGGAACGAGGAGAAGCTTGCTTAGTATGCCGTCTCCCCCGCCCACGGGCGTGGTGGCTCGCAGGATGAGGTGAAGCTTGCTTACTACGCCTTACGCCCGCTCCCTCGCCCACGCGTGCGGTGGCTCGCAGCACGAGGAGAAAATTTTACTACTCCCTCTGTTTACTCCTCGTCCCTACTACGTACTTTGGTTAGTACTCCCTCCATTTAATTATACAAGGCCACTATAAAAAAAATACATTTTGCATCTATACAAGGCCACAAATAGTAATCGAGACAAAAGTTACTACTCCCTCCTTTCCAGCTTATGGCTCAATTCAAAATCTCTCCAACCAAGGTAGACGGTGAGTGGTCGAATTAATTTCGTATTTTATACAATTAATTAATATGCTCGTTTTTCTCAAGAAGTTATGTTTACCGAGGCATTAATTAGAATGAATGCATGAATGACCACTATATTTCCATGAACTTGTACATGCATTGGTTAGTTTCCTCTTGACACTGCCTGCGTCGGGTGATCTAACGCACCTCGAAATCCAACATGTAATGGTACTACTACTAGTATAGTAGAATTGAGACTTATCAAACAGAAAAACGAATGTGTTTTAGATGAGCCCTATAAACCCTAGTGGGTACGTACTCCGTAAAAACAGATTTTTCCAAAACTAAGTCACTCCCTTTCATGAGTTCTGTAGTATACTCCTCCGTCGACGCTCCCTTTCATGAATTCTGTACTTCCTGTTGCCGACATGTGGGACATATAGCAACCGGGTCGATGTGTCAAGCACCAAATAACAGTGCAGAACAACAGGGGGGACACACCCCACTCGTACCGGCCCAGTAGTAGTAATGAGCAATGAGACGTCAAATCACAATGCCGCACTTTCCTAGACGGACGAAGCAACCATTATTTTGCACTTCGGTTCGCCATCATCTCAAACCACGTACTAGTATTGCTTCTGCCTCAAGAGGGACACGCGCATCACCTTGGTACATCATGACACGTGGGACCGCATGACAGGCCATGCTCCCCCGCCGATCGCTCGGTAAAATCACCTCATGTTTACTATATTTCCTCCGTATCAGTTTACTACATGGCATGCACGTTGTTCTAGGTTGAGAATTTAACTGGCTATATATATATGTGATGAACAGTACTCTGGCCTTTTAAAAAATGTATACTTTTGTACAGTAGTACTATTGATGGATTGCGCCATGGAGCAAAAATTGAAATTAAAAAAAGGTGGTACATATAGAGAGCGCTCATCGCCAAATTATGCATATAGTACTATTAAAAAGGCTAGTCACAATAATGGTGTCCAGCACAACCCACCCCTCAAATAAAACTAAGAGGGTGCTTGGATACGTTTTAGTCCCATGACTAAAAGTAGTGGGACTAAAACATGCTAGCCTCACCCATGCTTGGATCCAAATACTAAAAAGGCTAAAATCAAGTTAATGAGCATTTATTATCCTCCAAACCCTCCAATCCAGAACTCGCATGTGTTAAAGGAGAGGAGTTAAATGAGTAGAGAGAGGACTAATCCAAATTTTAGTAGGGGTACCCCTGACTAAGTTTTTTTAGTCTCAAGACTAGTTTTAGCCCCTCTTTAGTCAGGGGTGCTTGAAACTTTAGCCTCTTAAAGAGACTATTTTTAGCCAGACTAAAATAAGTCCCTTGGATCCAAGCACCCTCTAAGAATCCTGGAATTCTTTGACAAAACTAAGCACCCTGAAATTCTTTGACAACTAAACTGCTGGCTATATGATGTTGGCCATATATATTGTACGTATATAATGTGAAGAAACGAGTGGTAGTACTATACCAACTAAAAGATGAAATGTAAGAAATACTAGTATGTACGTACTTAAGAGTTAAAGTAACGAGAAGAAACATAAGATAGTTCTGCTGGGGGCTCAGCACAACACACCCCTCAAATTAAATTAAGCACACCTGAAATTAAACTTTGCAACTATTCCGGTAGACACTGCATTAGAACCACCATGAGCAATGACACTGCCACCTTACTCGGAGTCCTCGTCCACGTCCTTGACTTCGTCCTTGTCCCTCTTCCTCTTGGCCGATACTTCTTTGCTTGAACCGCACACTTGGCTGTTGCTCTTCATCCAACCCTTGTAGATATTGAAGCAAAGGTAGCCATCCATTGCAGCATAGTGGATGTGGTCTATATCTAGTACATTCCGCTGCCATGCATGACGATGAAACGTGTAATGAGGTTTCTCTAATTTACCATACAAAGGATGAACCATGGCTCCTGCCAGGGTCAGCATTGAAGGCTGACGAGAGGACACCAGCCGATTCTTCTGGAGGTCGAAGGTGTTGCCTACAACGAGGCCTATCCGACACAGGACTTCTTTGTCGTTACCAAAGTCTACAGTAACGAATTTCACTGTTTTGTCCTTGAGGAAGTTCTTAAAATCCTAGCACTCAACATCGGCATGGCATATGTGGTAGACCAAGCAAACATTATGTACGCAAACCTGGATCATGGCGGGCTTCTTCCTCTCTTCGTCCTTTAGATCCTTCTCTCGTCCCAGGACTGTGGTGTACTCAATATCTAGCCCAGCGACCCACTCATCATATGAGTTTTCAAACATGCGGCTGAAGCGAGAAAGGCATCCTTTCACCGTCGCGGAAGAACGGGTGTAGATGACATCCAACTCATCGCCGGTGATGGTTCTAACCTTGTACTCACCGCCGATCGTGGAGATTTGGCACGCCATGGATTTGGGAGGAGGGTTAGGATTAGTGGAACTGCCATAATGTGAATGGACGGGACGACTAGGAGCGAACCGCCGTAGTATTGAAGACGTGCGGGGACGAGTAGGAGCGAACTGCCAGTGTGCGAACGGCAGGGTAGTGGCTTTCCATTCTCCCATGATACGGGCTTCCGAGAGCCCTTGGATCTGAGATCGAACGGTTGCATGGCGTGATTCTAGACCTATGGGTGAATATCCTATCCTGGAGGGTTATTCTGTAAATTTTCAGCAACTTAGCATGCGACCGTTTGATCTCAGATCCAAGGGCTGCCAGCAGCCCGTATCATGGTCGCGCCTACCACGACCGTCGTGTCGCTCGCGCGGTCGCGCCCTTGGAGATTTAACATGGTGCGTTAGGCTATCTGATGTTGGCATGTCATACATAGTCATCACTTAGTCACTCATACTACAACAAGGTTGGCTATAAGTGTATTTTTTACTCCTCTCTATCTCTTTCTTCGTACTCAAGGAAGAAACGGTGCTAAGCGCGTGTATTTATTGCATTTGCCAAGGAGTGACCTCTTCCAATGAAATGGTGTTGCTAAGTTTGCTTCATTTAATTAGCTATAGACTTAAAATTGTCTTTTCACCTAGGTACACGCGCTTAGCATCGTTTCTTCCTTGGGTCACCAAACTAGTCTCTCTCTTCTTGATTAACTTGCCACATCAGACTTTATGCCTATGTGGCAAGCTTAAGCACCTGTAGGAGCAAGTAAAAGTAAGTACAATAGTGCGCTTTACATGGCATTTTTGCATATGTGGAGGAAAGAGAGGCAAGGAAAAAGTGGAGAAGTGGGCTCTCATGCAAGAGCCAGCCTCTACTACATGGTGGAGCATTGGGAGAGGCACCTGTATGGAGGTGGTCAGGAATCTGGGAGACTCATGCCAGTCATAGCGTCGCAGTTAAAATGATAATGGCAAGTCAAATCACGGGGCCCCACCTGTCCAGCAGTAACTCGCTGTCAAATCACACAGCCCTATGTTTGCAGCAGCCTACTCCCTCGTCTTCTCACGTCTCTGTCGAACTGACTAGGCGGAACTGCCCCACCGCCTATCGCGCAGGAAAAGCCCCGCCCTCGACTTTGAAATACAACTACATCCGCTTAAGAATCCAATGATATACTTTTTGTGACATAGTAACTCATATTTAGTTAGTCAAAAGGATGACCTAGAACTACATGCAGGCCCTATAAACTGAGACGCCTAAAAATAAAAAACCCGAGATGGAGAGGGTAGTTCAACACGTATCTTTTTAGATCAATATAGTCGGGATTCACCAAGGAGTAAAACCAAGTGGTAGGCTGCTCCTGTCGTATTGGCGTAGCAACTCAAGCAGGGTCAGTCCACACACGAAATAGCGACACACTTAACAGGACCCCTTTGGCCGACATGTGGCTCATCCATTGTCTTGTTCCACGTGCGATGCACCAAATTACAGTTCGGAGCAGCGGTTGGAATTGGAGGCACCCCGGTCGTAGCGCCATAGTAGTAGAAAATGAGCGACGAGGGGTCAAATCACAAAGCCCCACCTTTCCCGCATTAAGCTGGACGGACGAAGCAACCATCATTTCACTCTAGGGCGCAAGAGCATAAAGAAAAGAGAAAACAATGATGCGTGCGGCAGCTACCTAGGGCACCCTAGGGTAGGGGTCTCCACTACAGATCCTTTTTTTGAAAGGGCCTCCACTACAAATCGGCTTCTCCCTCGTCCTCTTGAAGAAAACTGATGATGAGTGCGGCGGTAGGGTTTGTAGGAGTACTACGGCGTGCAGGGCCATGTCGTAGTAAACGGGTTCTGTATGATAGATACTCATATACCTTCTTTTTAGAGAGAGAAATGGGTACTCGTATCTTGAGTAGATATCATAGTGTGTTTGTTTGCATGATCTAAGGACTATTCTGAAATAAGAATCAAATTACTTGCACAAATCAAACTGAGTTCCAAGTTAGAATTTGATTACAAGATAAAAGTTGTAGTTTTATTATATGTTGTTTCCTGGGTTCCACTGATGTATAGTTCCAGAGTTGTTTGACTGTTTACATGCATGTTTATGGACTATTTTGTGCAACTAAATAAGTCATTTAGGTCTGAGAGACACTCATGTCCTGTATTAGCTTGAGGTATAGCTTATGTATGACTAAAATAAAATATTACACTTTTTCTATGAATAATAAAAATATTACATTTCTCGATGAAGCAGAATAAACCTTTAGCTAGCATCAGCCATGCAATGTTATGTTATGTGAACAGTGTAAACTTTGCAGTACAACGGCATCTAAAAATCCATTTTTACAGTAATCTAAAAAAATAAGTTAGTAGTAGAGTGTTTATTTCCCAGGTGACAACGGGGAACCAAAATGTGCTAGCTATTTGCCAACTTGTCGTACTTGCATGTGAGGAGGTGGCAGCAGTTTCTAGACATTTCTCAACTTCAGTAGGTGCAATCCAGATTCAACGAGGACTTCTTTAATTGTTTACTTGGAGAGTAGAGTCGGCCATGTGCACAAGGAGCGGGAGCGAATCCGGCAGCTCTTAGCCGTCAGATCATGTCATCCTTTGTTTGATGGACGGCAGTGATATGCATGAGAGGGGAAATGAACGGTGGATTTTGAGCCAATGCTTGTTTGGGCGGGAGAACCAAGTGGTAAATCCAATTTCAAAACTTTCGTATTATAGTAGTAGTAGATTAGAAGTAAAGCTATTTCATACAGTCGACTCAAAGTGTTGGTTCAAACACGGAAGAAAGTGGGAAAGCTGTAGCATGAATCTAGGACTTGGTTCTGAGAGGAAACGGGGGAAAGTAGTAATATCTGTCACTGTTTAAATAACCGTATATCTTATTTGCGCAAACAGGGATGTCTGTCTCCATATCGTTTCGGGATGTCTGTCTCCGTATCGTTTCTATCTGCGCAATCAAAAGCACACACCTCAGTTTTAGTACAACTGCGCAAAATGAGATGGCTATCCCTCGCTGCCATCGTCTAACCTCCCGTCTTCAAGGTATCCCTACATTGGTAGTAACTAAGGTAGAATGACCAATGCAATCTAAAAGAAGCTGATTCGTATTCTTTACTTCCTGATTGCAGTGCAGGGACGAGCGAAAACAACTGCATCCTAGTCCGGAATGCACTTTCTACCAGTTCATCCATGGACCAAGGACTAGCTGGCACGGCTGCACGGTGGTTTTTTGGACAGGTGCGCGGACAAGAGGCGTTGTGGTTTGCTTATTTCTGCAAGTAGCGGTGCTTAAATTTAGTGGAATGCACAAGCATTTCAGCTGGTCAGTACACTGCATGGTTCAGCTCAGCATTCCAGCTGATACCACAATTATAATTGGTTATTCTGGAATGAGATAACCTAACCCTAAATGGTGGCAACAAGAAAAAACCAGAGTGAACTCCAGGAAATTTAAGCCTGCCGGGAGGCCCTTTGCTCAGAGAGAAGCCTTGCTTGTTTTTTCCTGATTTGTAAACCTTCTCACAACTTTGTCTTTTGCTGTGAACTAGTATATGTTTGTTATGTTATATGAATCATTGAGATGTATAAAATTGCTTAACTTATGCTTTTCAAGTTTTTATGAAGACGAGTTTAATGTGAGTGTTCCACATGAGCGCTGGACTAGCGTGTGAACGTTTGGAATTTATTACATTGTGGCCTCAATTAACTGCATGAACCACTGTAACAAGATACATAGTTGCTTATATGTCAGACAACAGATTGTTGATTGTTAGCTGGTCGATAGCCTAGTGTTGAAGCGAGCTGAGCCAATGTGCCGTGTTTTGCACAACTGCTTACAAGTGGGGTAGCACCAATAGTGTTTACAAGTACTTATGTATACGTTGGTGCACGGTTCTCGAACGAGTTCTCTATTTCATCAAAAAATACACTGCTCGTATGATAAACCGTGACAACTTATGTCTTACCATGCCATATTCATGAAAAAACTAGTGAGGACGCATCTGTTTCGGCAACAATTACGATGGTTCTCACATGATTCACGGGCACACAAAAGTAGCAGCAGTTCCCATAGACGGATTCAAACAGAGTACTAGCCCCAGAGGGGTCGATAACAGGCAAGGTTCGGATAATTAGACACAATTGAAACTACTATTAAACACTAGATGGGGCAACTATTTCATGCCTCGATCTAATTTTGGCTGGACACAAGATGGACCTTGCCATGAACATCATCGAGGACGTCCCGCAGCAGCTCAATCCTGTGAACCTTCATGAAGACAACCTTGTGGCCTTGCCACTGATAAACATGTTTGTGGAGGCATGCCACGTCATCTTCCTACGTAAGCTTGACAAGAACAGTATTCCTCACAAACGAAGGAGTAGCTTTGAACTTCTTGTGCTTCAGTACACCCTGGACAACACGCCTGACAACAGTGAGGCTGGAATACAACTCTTCATTGGTATAACCGCAAATGGCTTCCAGGATCCAATAGCTTAAGAACTCTGTTTTCCCAGTGCGTATATTCAGGTCATCCGCCTCATAGCGAGTGACATGTACAACCACACAATCCTTGTCTGCATCAGGGCTCTAATTGAAACAGAAACAAATTCTAAATTACTTTTTAGTATAAGAAACACAGGTTATTTAAACCACTACGTATACCATGGCATCGAAGCTAATAAAATTTTGCATTATTAATCACCACATACTTCCTTTTCTAAAAAAAATCACCACATACTTAGATGAAAAACCACAATCGAGATCGGCAAAGAAGGAAATCACCTTGGGCAGCTCAGCGGGGGGGGGGGGGACACATCCTCGAAGGGGGAAAACTGCTCCTACAGTGCCACGGGGGCTGTAACCTCAAACGGGGCGTTGACCATCTCAGTATCTGGGGTCGCCTCGGTGGTTGCCTCCATCTTCTTGGAGCTCTCTGTCTCGTGGGGATCAGCCTCCCGCGTCTGCTCCAATATCGGCAGATCTTTGCCTGGTTCTCCTTGGTCCATCATGAAACTGACGAATACTAGGAGTCCATTGAAAGGAAAACACAATCTCAATGACAATGAAACAAAAAAGAGAGTGAGGATCGGTTACTGCTTTGCAAAATTTCTTTTTTTCCTTTGAACAAAAATATACCAACATCACGGATCCGCTTACCTTCCCTTCGTTCGGAGAGAAGAACAGTGGCAGATGCAAGTGTTGCCTTTCTTGAAGACGGTGAGGGAGAAGGGGATTCAGCGAAGAGTGAAATGATGGTTGCTTCGTCCGTCAAACTTAGACTGCGGGGAGGTGGGGTTTTGTGATACGACGGCTTGTTACTACCGCGCTATGACCGGGGTGACTCTCCGCCTGCATACTGCCTTCTAATTTGGTGGATGGTATTTGGGCCCCCGCGCTGCATGGCCTGCATGTCGGTGAACAAAAGTATAACGGCATTTAGTAGAGGGAGACATTTCAATGACCTAGGAGGAGCCAGAAGCGGTAGAGTGTCTCCACTGTACTAGTAGTAATTGTTTTTCTGGGTAGCTGTAGAGTGTCTCCACTGTACTAGTAGTAATTGTTTCTCGGGTCCCAAGACAAAACAGCCCATCCACACTAGTAAATAGTAAAATCAATTCAAAAACCTGGGTGCTCTTCTTCCTCCTCGCTCCCACCCACCTCACGTCAGCTCGCTCCACTCGTACCCCAAATTCCTCACCTCACTCCTACAGAAAACCCCATCCCCCCTTCTTCCTCACTCCTACGGAAAACCCCCCAGCTCCCCTTCTTCTTCGGTTGCACTACAACTAGGCTCGTCATTTGTTACTCTGCTCAAATCCATGAGCGCGACGCGACGACCTCGAGGAAAATGGAGTCGACTGACCCCAGCGCTAAGAAGATGAGGCTCGCGCCAGCGGCGACGCCTGTTGTAGATCCCGCACCCGGCAGCGCGGGGAGAAGCGGAGACCCCGCCCCCACCGGATCCCAGGAACCCGTAGAATCTTAGGTGGACCGCATTAGCGATCTCCCGGACGCCATCCTTGGGGAGATCATCTTGCTTCTCCCCACCAAGGATTGCTGCCACACCCAAGTCCTCTCAATTCGGTGGCGCCCTCTATGGCGCGCCATTCCCCTTAATCTTGACTGTCGTCAGCTATCTCTCTTCAATGATTTTGAAATCCCCAGAGCCATCATCTACTCCCACCAGGCCTCCGTTCAAAGCCTCTGCATCCCGTCATGCTACCTGAGCAAGCATACCATGCCCTGCATGGTGGACGCATGGCTGGAATCCCCTGAATTCACAGAACTACAGCTGCTTGAGTTCTACTATTCCCCTGGAAATCACATACCACATACCGAACACCATGAACTTGTGCCCTCAGCATCGATGTCCATCTCGGGGTTTTCGTCCTCTCTCCATACTGCCACCTTTGCGCAGTGCTACCTACCAGACAATCTGGTACTAAACCTTCGACTCCCATTTCTCAAGAAACTTTCACTTGTGCGGGTTCGTATATCGGAGGCCTCATTGCACAACATCATCCACTCCAGTTGCCCTGCGCTGGAGTGCTTGGTGCTTGTTTTCATAGTTAGAATCGGTTGTCTCCAAATAAAGTCGCCTAACCTTGTAAGAATTGGAATTTCTTTTGACGGAAGGCAGCTCATCATCCAAGATGCCCCTTCACTTCAAAGGTTGATCCTTGATTCTAGTTATTCACCATTGCAAATAACCGTCCTCTCTGCGCCTAAACTGGAGACCTTGGGTGTAATACATGATCTCTGTGCTCATTTCAATATGGTGTTTGGCTCCATAGTTCTTCAGGTACTTTATATTATCATCTACACTTGTAACCATAAGCTGCATTTTAAATTTCTGCACATAATTTGTATATCATCTTGGAGTACACATTTTATACTAATATTATGTTCTATGCTCAATGAAGAGTTTCTCCATGGATGGCCTATCAATGGTGCTTGATTCTGTCAAGATCTTATATATCCAAATGAATAGTTTTGATCTGAACAAGATTATTGGCTTGCTGCAATGCTTTCCATGTCTGGAGAAGTTGTATATAAAGGTGATAATTTCACGCACATTGGAAGCCCGCATATAGTGTGCTAGAATTAACCGTTCAGCTGTTGCTCTTTCGACACTCTTCTTTTAGACCTTAACTATTTTCAATCTTCATGTTTATTTAGACAACATGATGGGGTAAGAAAGTTATAACCAATCGGTGGATTCGTAAGCATCGGGATTTTCTCACTTCTCATGAGATTCGATTGAAGACAATAACGCTAGAACAATATGTAGCCAACCGTTCAAACACAAGATTTGTCACATTCTTCCTGCTGAATGCGAGGTTACTATTGTCCATCAGGCTTAAGTTTATCAGCAGCATGGTTTTGACGGATGGGTATGTCGAAGAGCAAAAAAAGGAGTTTCAGGTGGGAAAAAGAGCTTCTGAATGTGCCGGGCTTCTATTTACAACATATTGTGGTCATAATCCAGTAAATTTTACGACCCAGGATGTTCATTCTATGGACCTGACCGATCCATTTGACTGTGACTGCCGAAAACACTGCTGGAGTTAGATGTTGTTGCCCTTTTCAATCTGGTTTTTTGTAAACCTGATGAACAATTAACCCTCGTGCTTTTGTACAGTTTGTAAGCTGGAGTTAGATGTTCCTGCCCTTTTCAACTCGGCTGTGACTGTCATATTTTCTTTGAAACAAGGCAAATGGCTTGCCATTCGTTTAATTTAGAGTGAAATATTGTAACAAATCCAAACCAAGGGAAATGACATCACTCTCGCCGGCTGCTTGAGCTCACTGTGCATTACAGAAGCCAAGTGATTAGCCCCCACCAGCACCCACAAACTTATTTCGAACTAGCACATCAAATGGGCTGTAAATTTCATAGGAAAGGCTGCATGACCGTGACAGATTTGGATTCTGACATTTGGGACCCGCGAGGAAATAGCCTATCCAAGGTCGTGTCGACTTACCAGCCAGTCAACAAACAATTCTGCCTACCAGCCGTTGGATTGACATCCAACATCTGTCGTGTATCTTCTATCTCTTGTCTTCTTCTTCCTCCAATCGCCCAAACCAAACCACCCTGTCGGCTCCGCCTGCTCCCACCTCCCATGGCTGGCTGCGCCTCCGCCGCCCTACCGTACGTACCCTCCAACGTTGGCCAGCCCCTTCCTCTATTCCCCCACACATCCTGTTATTCTCCAGCGACGTCAGCCCCAACACGCACCCGCGCCCGAACCAGTCAACCCTCATACTCCCCTCCGCCTGCGACTAGACCGGCGCATCTTCAACGGCTCCTGTTTGTTCCATCCGAAGCCTCACCGTCGTCCTCCGCCTTGCGGCCTTGGTTCGCTCGCCGTGCGCGGTGTGCCGCCCTCTTGCGTTGTCGACGTCGTCAACAACCGAGAGGAACAAGGAGATGACTGTACGTGGAGAGGATGATAGTAGGGACCCACCAGCGTCATGGCAGTACGCAAGCAAGTGCCTCTATAGTACAAGCCCAAAAATATGGTTCCTCCTAATGGTTGGACATCTGGGGCTCACGCCATTGTCAACGTAGTCAATAAACGAGAGAATTACACTATGAGCGGCTGACACCAGGGACCCAGCAAGTCGCGCAGTTTTTTTAGGAACAAGCAGTTGTTATTTATACTAGTTTTAGCGACAGGTCAGGGTAACAACGGGGCTGTGGCCCGTCTAGCGAGGGTTTTTATTTATGTTTACCACATCATGAGCCCAGTTGTGTTTTTTCTTGCTGAAAATGGCTAGCCCAGTTCTATTTTTTAAAAGAAATACCCAAACAAGGCCTACTTGCTTTATCGGCCCTGCTGGGCTGCAAATCTTTCAAGACGAGGAGAGTTTCATTCGGTTTGCCCAGAAATGGGTTGTACATTTTTAAAACACATCAAATCGGGAATTAGTTTCAATTTTTTTTCATTACAAGATCTTAAATTCCATTGATTTTTATGCGTGGACAATTATTTGGATTTTATTTTTATATAAATTATTTTTCAAAATAGTTTGAATGTGAATCGATATTTCTGGATTAAAAACAGTTAACCGCACCAAAATATGCAAAATTTCGTATACTTTTTAACCGTGGCCACAATATGGGGTGTGATGCTAACAAAAAGAAGATGGGCTCCAAAAAAAATTCTTAAGAATTAGCAAATGGGCTGTACATTATTAGAAATAATGGCAGATGGGATGTATGCTGTTTTCCACAGATTTGAGGCTGACTTGTGCGCCTACTACAGGTTGATGCGTATGCTTTCATAAAAAAAAAGTTGACGCACACGCAAGGCCCTATCAACTTAGTCAACACACGAGAGCAGTGACTGTTGGATGTCCATCCAAAGGCTGTCGTGCTTCTTCAATCTCTGCTCTTCATGCTCAAGCCGCTCAAACAAGCGCCGACGGGACTGCCTGCTCCCTCCTCCCGCGGCCGGCTATGCTGCCGCGCAGGCCTCACGGCCCCACCGTACTCCCATCGCTGGCCTAGCCATCCCTCTACTCACCCACACATGCTGTTATTCTCTGGCGACGACAGACAAACCAGTAAACCCTCGTACTCCTCCGCGTGGGAAACAACTGCCGAGTATTCCCTGGCTCCGTGTCGTTCCCTTCTTAGGCCTCGCCATCGTCCACCGCCCTGGTGCTCTTGGCGCGGCCTGGTCAATGTGGTCAATGAACGACATCCATCGGAAGTGGACTATACATGGAGAGGCTAACAGCTGGGTCCATGGCCGCACGCAAGGAAATGCCTCCTTATTACGTGCAAAATAATGATTCCTCCACCTGACAGCTAGGACCCACAGGAAGGGCCTCTGTATTTCACGAAAAAAACGCCCCCCCCCCGCCGACAGGTCGGACCCACCAGCTATATCTTCGCACGCAAGGAGGTGCCTCCTTATTACACCCAAAAAATGAATACCCCTCTGCTAGCTGGGACCCACCATATTGTTGGGCTGACTTGTGGGCCTACTAATTTGACAGGGACGGAGAGCTTTGTCAACTTAGTCAATACTCCAGTGACCGTATGATGTCCATCCAACGGCCATAGTGCTTCTTCAACCTCTGGTCTTCTTGCTCCAGCCGCCCAAAGCAGCGCCGATCGTGCCGCCTGCTCCTGCCTCCCGTGGCCGGCTGTGCTACCGCGGAGGCCTCACCGCCCCCATACTACTCCCACCACTGGCCAGGCCATCCCTCCACTCACCCACACCCCCTGTTATTCTGCGGCGACGGCAACCTCACATCGCAGCCGAACCAGTGAACGCTTGTACTCCTCTTCGCGTCGGCATCCACTGCCACGTCTTGCACGGCTCCGCGTCGTCCCCTTCCTAGGCCTCACCGTCGTCCACTGCCGTGGTGCTCTCGGTGCAGCGTGGTCAATGTGGTCAACGACCGACTTCCAACGGAAGAGTACTGTACGTGGAGAGGCTGACAGCTGGGTCCACGGCAGCCGCAAGGAAGTGCCTCCTTATTACACGGAAAATAATTATTCTTCCACCTGACAGCGGGGACCCACCGGACGGGCCACCAGTATTTTGCAAAAAGATCGTTTCCCGCTGACTGCTGGGACCCACCGGACGGGCCACCGTATTTCGTGAAAAAAATCGTTCCCCCCGCTGTCAGCTCGGACCCACCGGAAGTGCCTCCTTATTACGCACAAAAAAAATGAATACTCCCCCGGCTAGCTGGGACCCACCATGCTGGGAGGCTGACTTGTGGGCCTACTAAGTTGACGGGGACGAAGGGCTTTGTCAACTTAGTCAATATGAATGATTCTAGCTCCAGTGACCATACGATGTCCATCCAACGGCCGTAGTGCTTCTTCAACCTCTGGTCTTCTTGCTCCAGCCGCCCAAAGCAGCACCGGTCGTGCCGCATGCTCCTTCCTCCCGTGGCCGGCTGTGCTGCCGCAGAGGCCTCACTGCCCCTACTATTCCCACCGCTGGCCAGGCCCTGCGGCGACGACAACCTCACACCGCAGCCGAACCAGTGAACCCTCGTAGTCCTCTCCACGCGGGCTTCCACTGCCGCGTCGTCCCCTTCCTAGGCCTCGCCGTCGTCCACTGCCGTGGTGCTCTCCGTGCGGCGTGGGCAACATGGTCAAGGAACGACTTCCATCAGAAGAGTATTGTACGTGGAGAGGCTGACAACTGGGTCCACGGCCACAACCCAGTTTTTTTGTGATTTGCCAAGTAAGTCGCTTTGTCAGGCCTATTGGGTTGCAAATCTTTCAAGACGAGGAGAGCTTTCATTCGGCTGGCCGAGAAAATGGCCCATCAGTAATGGGAAATGGGTTGTACATTTTTAAAACACATCAAACTGACAATTAGTTTCAAATATCTTTTTTTATTTCAAGATTTTAAATTACATTAATTTTTATGCGTGGAGAATTTGTTGGATTTTATATTGATATACATTTATTTTTAAAATCAGTTTGAATGTGAGTCGAAATTTCGGGATTAAAAACAGTTCGGACCGCACCAAAATATGCAAAATTTCGTATAATTATTTAACCATTGCCACAATATGGGCTGTAATGCTAACAAAAAGAATATAGGCTCCAAAAAAACCTTAAGAATTAGCAAATGGGCTGTAAATTATTAGAAATAATGGCAGATGGGCTGTATGCTGTTTTCCACAGATTTGAGGCTTTCCTAAAAAAAGGTTGACGCACAAGCACTGACTATTGGATGTCCATCCAACGGCCGTCGTGCTTCTTCAATCTCTGCTCTTCCTGCTCCAGCCGCTCAAACAAGCGCCGGCGGGACTGCCTGCTCCCTCCTCCTTGCGGCCGGCTGTGCTGCCGCGCAGGCCTCACCGGCCGACCGTACTCCCATCGCTGGCCTAGCCATCCCTCTACTCACCCACACCTGCTGTTATTCTCCAGCGATGGCAGACGAACCAGTAAACCCTCGTACAATCATACTCCCCTCCGCGTGGGAAACAACTGCTGAGTCTTCCCTGCCTCCGTGTCGTCCCCTTCCTAGGCCTCGCCATCGTCCAACGCCCTGGTGCTCTCAGCGCGGCCTGGTCAACGTGGTCAACGACCGACATGCATCTGAAGTGGACTTTATGTGGAGAGGCCGACAACTGGGTCCACGGCCGCACGCAAGGAAATGCCTCCTAATTACGCGCAAAATAATGATTCCTCCATGTGACATCAGGGACCCACCGAAAGGGCCTCTGTATTTTGCGAAAAAAACGTTACCGCCGCTTACAGCTCAGACCCACCAGCTATATCTTCGCACACAAGGAAGTGCCTCCTTATTACGCACAAAAAATGAATACTCCCCCTGTTAGCTGGGACCCAGTATAGTGGCAGGCTGACTTGTGGGCCTACTAAGTTGACGGGGATGGAGGGCTTTGTCAACTTAGTCAATATGCACGATTCTAGCTCCAGTGACTGTACGATGTCCATCCAACGGCCGTAGTGCTTCTTCAACCTCTGGTCTTCTTGCTCCAGCCGCCCAAACCAAAGCCGTTCGTGCCTCGTGCTCCTGCCTCCCGTGGCCGGCTGCGATGCGGTGGAGGCCTCACCACCCCCTACTACTCCCACCGCTGGCCAGGCCATCCCTCTACTCACCCACACCCCGTGTTATTCTGCGGTGACGGCAGCCTCACACCACAGCGAACCAGTGAACCCTCGTACTCCTCTACGCGTGGCCATCCACTGTCGCGTCTTCCCCGGCTCCGCGTCGTCCCCTTCCTAGGCCTCACCGTCGTCCACAGCCCTGGTGCTCTCGGCGCGGCGTGGTCAACGTGGTCAAGGAACAGCTTCCATCGGACGTGGACTGTACGTGGAGAGGCTGACAGCTGGGTCCACGGCCGCAGCAAGGAAGTGACTCCTTATTACGTGCAAAATAATTATTCCTCCACCTGACAGCGGGACCCACCGGACGGGCACCGTATTTCGCCCCCTGACTGCTGGGACCCACCAGCTACATCTTCGCACGCAAGGAAGTGCCTGACAGTCGGGACCCACCTGGTCGAAGCGTACGTAGCGTTGTCATTCTGGTCGCGAACGTGTACGTACATATATACTAGTCGATGTAGAGGCGCGCACGTGTCGTAGTAGAGGCGGCCAGGGTGCAAGAAAGAAAATACGGCCATGTATGTGTACGTACGGGCGGGGTCTCAAACGCCTACTCGCGCATACGTACGTCCAGGGCTCGTGTACATGACTGGGTCGGAACGGAGAAACAGCGTCGTTGTCGTATTCATGCGGACGCAACGGAATGCGTCGTGTTCATGGGGAGGCAACGGAATGCGTCGTGTTCATGGGGAGGCAACGGAATGCGTCGTGTTCATGGGGAGGCAACGGAATGTGTCGTGTTCATTGGGAGGGCTTGGACGGAACAAGCGATGGAAACGAGGCCTGGCGTACCGCAGAACGGAGGAAATGGCCTTGTGTTCGACCGGCCATGTTCGAAACAGGATCATGTTCATCGGGAGGGGTCTGGCGTACCGCAAAACGGAGGAAACGGACCTCCAACGGTCGAAACGGGGGTCCTGTTGATCGGGAGGGGTGTGGCGTACCACAAAACGGACGAAACGGACTTGTATGGAGCGCTACGGTCGAAACGGGGGTCTTGTTCATTGGGAGGGGAGTGGCGTACCGCAAAACGCGACTCCACAGGATACTGTTCATCTCCACCGTCGACCCCCTCCAGCCTCCACGAGATACTGTTCATCCACCGTCGACCTCCTCCAGCCTCCACCTGCGACTGTTCATCCATGGGCTCCTGTTCATCTAGCCTACACCCTGCGCTACTCCACCGGCTACAGTTCAACCAGCCCTCTCCATGGGCTCCTGTTCAACCACCCATCTACGGGCTATTGTTCATCCTGCCCTCCACCGTCTACTATTCATCCTGCCCTCCACGGGGTGGTCCTGTTCATCCAGCCCCAACCGGCTCGATCGATCGGGGTCCTATTCATCCAGAGGCAACACCACGGGGTCCTGTTCATCCACCCCCACTGGGAACTGTTCATCCACCCCCCCCCCCGCAATGCTCACTATTCATCCAGAGGCAGCATCGATCAGCTTCAGTTAGCAGCAGTAGCGAAGGAATCGCTCGATCGGGTTCAGTTAACAGCCATCGATCAATCGCTCGGGTTCAGTAACGCGTAGCATGCAGTGCAATCACTCGGGTTCAGTTAGAGCCCAACGCCTCGCTCGGGTTCAGTTAGAGCCAACGCCTCGCACACACGCGCATACGTGTACGAGAGAAACGCGCATCGCTCGGCCCTAACTAGGAACTCCCCGAAATTTTCCTCCCCCTTGCTTCTACCATGGTTTTTTCCATCATGGACGGCCCAAAGAATATCATGCAGCTGCGTCTCCGGCCCGCCCGGGACAAAAAGCCCATTTTCCGTCATGATTTTTTTGTCATAGAAGTAGGAGCCCACCACATCTATGATGATACCGGGTTTTGTCACAATTATCGTCATAGAAGTGTCATATGTATGACAGAAAAAAATTTCGTTCGGCCCAAAATGTCACGGATGTGTCTTTTTTTGTAGTGTTCCTATCTAGACTCGCAGGCCTTTGGTTTTCACAAATATTTGCGTGCCACCATGCAGGCGCCCCTGAGTGTTGGTCTGGACATTGTCGATGGTATCAGAAATCTTAGGCTCAAGGGTGGCGACCTTGCTGGTATTGGGCAAGTCGCCCCGGCAAGGCTCTTGCTGGGGCTATGCAGGCCGCCCCGGCAAGGGCCTTGCCGGGGGAAGTCCATCTTTCCCCTTTGCTCTTCGCGCCTCTGGCTTGAGCACTGCCTTGGCAATCTTGTTCCTTTCCTTCCTTTGCCCCGCCAAGAATGGCCGCAGGGGTGGTTACGACTGCTCGTGCACAGGTAAAGGGGTACAGAAAGGCCTCTACTTTTGTACACCAACAGGAGCCCCTGGGCCTGGGCCACACATAAGCGCGAAGCATTGTTGGGCCAGGCCCAGAACGGTGCACGGGTATACGTGGCAGAGTTTTATCTGTAGTAACTTCTTCTCCAGTTGCGCTTCCCCACAACCCACATTGAGTGCGTGACATGGGGGTCATGCGTGGAACGGTTGCAACACGCTTGCGTCACCCTGCGGTGAATAGTAAAGAGGCGGCCCGCGTATTCCCCATAAAAAAGAGGAAACCGCAGGGGCGCTGCTCATTTACCCTTCGTGCCTTTTCCAATCTTGGAACCGTCGTTCCCCACTTCTTATTCAAGTGCAAATCGAAGCTTTCGCCTCTGCTCGCCACCGCCGCGCCCCCATTGCCCTTGATCCCTCACCTCCTCTCAGCCGCCATGGCGCCCAAGACAAGCAAGACCAAGGGAGCGGCCAAGGACGCAGGGGGGAAGGAAGCACCGGAGAGCGAGTTGGTGGAGCTGCAGACGTGACACACCCTCTTCACTTCGACGGTCGACGCACTCACCCTCAAGGAGAAGTTTAGGCCCCTGTGGGGGAGGAAGAGGTCGGGGCATCTCGCCATGCGCATCGTCCCTGCCTCCTTCGCCAAGCTTGGTCCAAATTGATATCCTTTCTTTGTCGACTACTTTTATAGCGGGCTTTGCCCCCTTTCTCAGATTTCTTCAATGACGTCATGCACAGCTACGACTTCCACCTTCTGGACCTTACACCGAACGCCGTGGCGTGCATGGCCTTCTTTGCTCATATTTGCGAGGGCTTCACCGGAGTGCACCCCAGCACGACGCTCTTCTACCTTTACTGCACCCCTCGCATCCAGCCAGGGGCGCCATCTTCGACTGCATCACTTGGATCCTGAGGACCCAGAACAGGGGCACGTACCCGGAGGGTGCCCAGAAGGAGAGGTGGGATGAGTGGCGGGGCCGGTGGTGCTGGATCGAGGAGACATATCCGCAAGAGTTCTGTCGGGTCTGTCGGAGGCCGCCGGCCCGCAACAAGGACTGGGGCGAGCTCGACGCCGACGACAAGAAGCTCACGGTTGCCACCACCTGGATCCATTGCCTCACCTCGGTCGGGCTCACTCTCGAGATGATCGGCACTGACTTCATCCGCCGCCGGATTGCCCCACTGCACAATAAGGGGAGGCCGGCCTGGGACTTCAGGAATGCGGCCGATATCATGAGGCTCCGCCCCGGCCTGAACCACAACTTCATGGTGCTGCAGCATGCTCATCTTTGTCAGAAGTTTTTCCAGCTCAAGGTTGACAAGGTCGGCAAGGTTGAGAGGACCGGCAAGGCCGAGAAGACCGGCAAGGTCGCCAAGGCCGGCAAGTCTGACAGCCTGTTCATGTTGCCAGCGGGGGTAGTCCCATTGAGAAACAACTCTTGCCTGATCGCCATCATCGTCACGATGCCGATTTTCAACGCGCACGGCCTCGATTCGACCTGGGCTGAGCCAAAGGCGGAGCTGGTTTAGATATTCTTCGACAACTTGTCGGAGAGGTATGTCCATGATGAGCCACGACTCATCTGTGACACCCCTAAGGAAGAGATGGCATACATTGCCACCAGGGCGGAGGAGGCAACACTTGCTGCGGAGGCCGGCAGCCTCGACACAGTGGAGGACGAGGCCGATGTGGCCGCAGAAGAGAGGGAGTTTGCCGAGTGGGCTTGGTCTGCCGGGAAACCCAGCGACGCCGGCGCTGGGGTTCCCCTTGTTGAAGAAGCAGTCGAGGAGTCGGCCATAGAGGAGACCAATGCGGATGACTCCTCGGTCCCAGGGAGGAAACGCGTCCTGCGGTGGGCTGGTTCCGGCGAGCCGGTTCGGCTCGGCAAGACCGCGCAACGGGAACGGGCCCAGGCGCAGTCTGTGTGCCAGACGAGGGTTGCGGAAGCGAAGAAGACCGCGGCCGCTGCCTCCTCCTCGTCTAAGCGGGCCAGGACTCCATCCCCTTCTCCTCCCCTCGCGGACGCCGCCCCAGAGGCCGATTTCGATCCCGGGTCCTTTAGCCCGAAGAGGAAGAGGAGGCCAGCGGAAGAGGACAAGTAAGCACCTTGCCCCTCATCATTTCCTAATCCTCCGCCCGTGCTATGTTTCTTGACTTGATCTTATCTTCACAGCGACACGGAGACGCTGGCCTAGAGGGAGGCAAAGAGAGCCAAAGCTTCATCGGGCGGCTAGCCCCCGGCGAGTGCTCCGCGCACGCCGGTGTTGGTGGTGATCAGCCCGGACAACAGCCCTCGGCGCAGCCCCCGCTTTAGCCACCAGCGTGAGTCCGTTATTCACTCCCCATCGACGGGCGTTGGGGTGTGTATCGTGCTGACCTTGCCGAGTTCGTAGGAGGAGAGCAGCAATAGGAGGAGCCGCTGAGGGCTGCCCCTGACACGCCGCCCCCATCAACCACACCACCCAGAAGGGTGTCACCAGAAAGGGCATCTACTGCCGGGCCCAAGCGCATGGAGGAAGAGGGGGCAAGCTTGGGTGCCGGTGGCTCTGTCCCGGCAACGAACGTTGGCGGGGAGGGAACCACTTCTTCTCAGTTCGGCATGGGTAAGTTGCCTGCCTCCCGTCCCTGTTCCTCCTTTTCTTTGTTCTGAACTTTGATTTTGGCCTCGCTTCATTCTCCTTTCTGGTTGCAGACCCTCCCTAGAAGGACCAGGTAGATATCAACATTGTCATTGAGGAGGTAGCCAAGGATGCTGAAGCTGAGGCCACGAAGATCGCGGCTGAGGAAGCCGCCAAGTTTGCCTCCGAGGAGGCCGGCAAAGGGCCTGCTGGCGAGGCTGCTGCCGGGGAGGCCAGTAAGGTTGCTGCCGGGGAGGCCATCAAGGAGCCTGCCGGGGAGGCGGTGGCCGATGACCAACCTTCCTCCCCTACAACCCCCGCCCCGAATAAGTACTTGAGGGTGGGTGATGATCTATTCATCCGCCTCCCAGGGACGACAAGCACCAGAGTGCCAGCCGAAGGGGAGGTTTTCGATGATGAGCCCCTCGCCACTACCAGACTCTAGTTTTTCGATAACCGAGCGCCAGCGGCGGCTGTTCCCAAGAGGAGCAACTCCTCCGGGCCATGAGCGCCAATTCCAGAAGCTTCAGGCGCTCCACCGTGCCCGCTAAGATAAGGTGAACTCCAGGATGACGGCTGTGGACAAGGCGAGAGCAGATTTTTAGGAGCGCACCGCTCAGACACAATTATGGTTCGGCAAGGCCCAGCTGGAACTGAGGACTGCCCAGGATCAGCTAGATGAGCGCAATCGAGAGCTCCTCCTGAAGCAGGCCGACATCGAGAAGGCCCAGGAGGCGGCGAAGGAACAGGCCGCCAAGGACGAAGCTGACCGCCGGCAGCAGCAAGCCTTGTTGGACACCCAGGAGGAGGACCTCGTCGCTCGTGAACAGGCGCTCGTCGCTACGCTCCGGGGCAAGGACGAGGAAATCGAGAAGATCATCGCGCAGCGGACCTAGGAGATGGAGCGGAAGCACAAGGATGCACTTGATGCTCTGGCCCTGGACCAAGTGATAACCCACAAGTATAGGGGAACGCAACCATTTTAGAGGGTAGAGTATTCAACCCAAATTTATTGATTCGACACAAGGGGAGCCAAAGAATATTCTCAAGTATTAGCAGCTGAGTTGTCAATTCAACCACACCTGGAAACTTAACATCTGCAGTAAAGTGTTTAGTAGCAAAGTAATATGATAGTAGTGGTAACGGTAGCAAAAGTAATATTTTTGGTTTTATAGTGATTGTAAAAGTAGCAACAGTAAAGTAAATAAGCGAAGAGCAATATATGAAAAGCTCGTAGGCATTGGATTGGTGATGGAGAATTATGTCAGATGCGCTCAATCATGCAACAGTTATAACATAGGGTGACACAGAACTAGCTCCAGTTCTTAATGTAATGTAGGCATGTATTCTGAATATAGTCATACGTGCTTATGGAAAAGAACTTGCATGACATCTTTTGTCCTACCCTCCCGTGGCAGCGGGGTCCTATTGGAAACTAAGGAATATTAAGGCCTCCTTTTAATAGAGTACCGGACTAAAGCATTAACACTTAGTGAATCCATGAACTGCTCAAACTACGGATCATAACACATAATAGGTTACTATAGACTTGCAAGATAGGATCAAGAACTCACATATATTCATGAAAACATAATAGGTTCAGATCTGAAATCATGGTACTCAGGCCCTAGTGACAAGCATTAAGCATAGCAAAGTCATAGCAACATCAATCTTGGAACATGTGGATACTAGGGATCAAACCCTAACAAAACTAACTCGATTACATGATAAATCTCATCGAACCCATCACCATCCAACAAGCCTATGATGGAATTACTCATGCACGGCGGTGAGCATCATGGAATTGGTGATGGAGGAAGGTTGATGATGACGATGGTGACGGATTCCCCTCTCCGGATCCCCGAACGGACTCCATATCAGCCCTCCCGAGAGGGTTTAGGGCATGGCGGCGGCTCCGTATCGTAAAAGGCGATGAATCCTTCTCTCTGAGTTTTTTCTCCCCGAAAGTGAATATATGGAGTCAAGATTGACATCGGTGGGGCGTCAGGGGGCCCACGAGGCAGGGGCGCGCCCAGGGGGTAGGCGCGCCCCCCACCCTCGTGGACAGGGTGTGGGCCCCCTGACATGGATCTTTTTGCCAGTATTTTTTATATATTCCAAAAATAATCTCCATTGATTTTCAGGTCATTCCGAGAACTTTTATTTCTACACCAAACTAACACAATGGCAATTCTGCTGAAAACAACGTCAGTCCGGGTTAGTTCCATTCAAATCATGCAAGTGATACGTCTCCGTCGTATCTACTTTTCCAAACACTTTTGCCCTTGTTTTGGACTCTAACTTGCATGATTTGAATGGAACTAACCCGGACTGACGCTGTTTTCAACAGAATTACCATGGTGTTATTTATGTGCAGAAACAAACATTCTCAGAATGACCTGAAACTTCATGGAGCAACTTTTTGGAAAACATAAAAAATACCTGCAAAAGATGAAGTCCAGGGGGCCCACCACCTGTCCACGAGGGTGGGGGGCGCACCCCCTACCTCGTGGCCCCCCTGGAGATCCTCCGACTCAAACTCCAACTCTATATATTGTGTTTCGGGGAGAAAAAACCAGAGAGAATAATTCATCGCGTTTTACGATACGGAGCCGCCGCCAAGCCCTAAAACCTCTCGGCAGGGCTGATCTGGAGTCCGTTCGGGGCTCCGGAGAGGGGAATCCGTCGCCATCGTCATCATCAACCATCCTCCATCACCAATTTCATGATGCTCACCGCCGTGCGTGAGTAATTCCATCGTAGGCTTGCTGGACGGTGATGGGTTGGATGGGATCTATCATGTAATCAAGTTAGTTTTGTTAGGGTTTGATCCCTAGTATCCACTATGTTCTGAGATTGATGTTGCTATGACTTTGCTATGCTTAATGCTTGTCACTAGGGCCCGAGTGCCATGATTTCAGATCTGAACCTATTATGTTTTCATAAATATATGAGTGTTCTTGATCCTATCTTGCAAGTCTATAGTCACCTATTATGTGTTATGATCCGTTAACCCCGAAGTGACAATAATTGGGATAACCGGTGATGACCGTAGTTTGAGGAGTTCATGTATTCACTATGTGTTAATGCTTTGTTCCGGTACTCTATTAAAAGGAGGCCTTAATATCCCTTAGTTTCCAAAAGGACCCGCTGCCACGGGAGGGTAGGACAAAATATGTCATGCAAGTTCTTTTCCATAAGCACGTATGACTATATTCGGAATACATGCCTACATTACATTGATGAACTGGAGCTAGTTCTATGTCACCCTAGGTTATGACTGTTACATGATGAACCGCATCCGGCATAATTCTCCATGACTGATCCATTGCCTACGAGCTTTCCATATATTGTTCTTCGCTTATTTACTTTTCCGTTGCTATTGCTATCATCACTACAAAATACCAAAAACATTACTTTTACTACTGTTACCTTTTGCTACCGTTACCACTACTATCATATTACTTTGCTACTAAATACTTTGTTGCAGATACTAAGTTTCCAGGTGTGGTTGAATTGAGAACTCAGCTGCTAATAATTAAGAATATTCTTTGGCTCCCCTTATGTCGAATCAATAAATTTGGGTTGAATACTCTACCCTTGAAAACTGTTGCGATCCCCTATACTTGTGGGTTATCAAGCCTATTTTCTAGCGCCGTTGCCGGGGAGCATAGCTCTATTCTTTGAGTCACCTGGGATTTATATCTGCTTA
Source organism: Triticum aestivum (assembly GCF_018294505.1). NCBI lineage: Eukaryota > Viridiplantae > Streptophyta > Magnoliopsida > Poales > Poaceae > Triticum > Triticum aestivum. The sequence goes on from NC_057812.1 coordinate 214,066,600, forward strand.
TCATTATGAAGAACTTGAAAGATCCAAGAACCAAGATTTATCCCTCAACTATGAGGGGAGGTAAGGAACTGCCATCTAGCTCTGCACTTGATTCACCTTCTGTTTTGAGTAAGCTTGCGACACCTAAACCTACTTCTGCTATTCGTTCTGATATGTCGCATGTTATTCATGATGCCACTTCTGCTATACATGATACTTATGATGAAACTACTTCAATGCTTGATACTACAGTGCCACTTGGTGAATTTCTTGATGAACAACTTGCTAGGGCTAGAGAGATTGAAAATATTGAATCTGATAATACTGATGAAATTGATGTTGAAGACTTGCCTGTTATTCCTGAGGGTTATGTTTTTGATAAAGAAGCTTCTTTAGCTATTTTATCTTGCAAAGATAGATATGAACTTAAGAGGTTATTAGCTAAATGGAATAACCAATCTCTAAATGCTAGGATGAAACCTGACCCTGCTTTTGCTACTTCACCTATCTGTGTTACCGATAAGGATTATGAATTCTCTGTTGATCCTGATATAATTACTTTGGTTGAATCTGATTTTTTTCATGGGTATGAATCTGAAACTGTTGTGACACATCTTACTAAATTAAATGATATAGCCACCCTGTTCACTACTGATGAGAGAACTCGTTACTTTTATATCCTTAAAATATTTCTGTTCTGATTAAAGGGTGATGCTAAGATATGGTCTAATTCTCTTGATCCTCGTTGTGTGTGTAGTCCCCAGGATATGATTTATTACTTCTCTGCTAAATATTTCCATGCTCATAAGAAACAAGCTACTTTAAGGGATATATATAATTTTGTGCAAATTGAAGAAGAGAGTCTCCCACAAGCTTGGGGGAGGCTTCTCCAATTACTTAATGCTTTGCCTGATCATCCTCTTAAGAAAAATGAAATACTTGATATCTTTTATAATGGACTAACCAATGCCTCCAGAGATTACCTGGATAGTTGTGCTGGTTCTATTTTCAGGGAAAGAACACCGGATGAAGCTGAAATTCTATTGAATAATATGTTGAAAAATGAAAAATAATTGGACACCTCCAAAGCCAATTCCTTAGCCTATTCCTAAACCAACTCTGAAGAAGAGGGGTATTCTATTCCTCAGTCCTAAAGATATGCAAGAGGCAAAGAAATCTATGAAAGAAAAAGGTATTAAAGCTGAAGATGTTAAGAATTTACCTCCTATTGAAGAAATACACGGTCTTAATTTACCGCCTGTTGAAGAAACATATGATCTTAATCCTTTACCTATTGAAGAACCACATGGTCTTGATAACCCGACACAGGTAGTAAAGGTAAATTCTCTCTATAGATATGATAAAGCTGAAATCCCATTTACTAAGATTGCTAGCCCATGCTTAGATGAGTTTGCTAAATTTATGGTTAAGCAAGAAGATTTTAATGCTTATTTTGGTAGACAATTGAAATAAAATTCAAATATGCTTGAACACTTGGGTGATTATATGGCTAATGTCAATGGTGAACTTAAACTTATTAGTAAACATGCTTCTATGGTTACCACTCAAGTAGAACCAGTACTTAAAGCTCAAAATGATATGCTCATTGAATTGAAAAGTAAGAATAATGATAATGCTGTTAGAGTTATGACTAGAGGTGGTAGAATGACTCAGGAACCTTTGTATCCTGAAGGCCACCCTAAGAGAATTGAGCAAGATTCTCAGAGAAATAATATAGATGCACCTAGTCCTTCTAAAAAGAAGAAAAAGAAAAATGATAGGACTTTGCACGCTTCTAGTGAACCTATTACTGAAACACCTGGGAATCCAAATGATATTTCTATTTCTGATGCTGAAACTCAATCTGGTAATTAACCTGAAACTAGTGATAATGCTAATGATAATGTTCATGATGATGCTCAACCTAGTAATGATAATAATATAGAAATCGAACCTGTTGTTGATCTTGATAACCCACAATCAAAGAATCAACATTATGATAAGAAAGACTTTGTTGCTAGGAAACACGGTAAAGAAAGAGAACCATGGGTTCGGAAACCCATGCCTTTTCCTCCCAAACCATCCATGAAAAAGGATGATGAGGATTTTGAGCGCTTTGCTGAAATGATTAGACCTATCTTTTTGCGTATGCGATTAACTAATATGCTCAAAATGAATCCTTATGCTAAGTATATGAAAGATATTGTTACAAATAAAAGAAAGATACCGGAAGCTGAAATTTCCACCATGCTTGCTAATTATACTTTTAAAGGTGTAATACCAAAGAAACTTGGAGATCCCGGTGTACGAACTATACCATGCTCCATTAAAAGAAATTATGTTAAAACTGCTTTATGTGATCTTGCAGCCAGTGTTAGTGTTATGCCTCTCTCTTTATATCGTAGACTTGATTTGATTAAGTTGACACCAACTGAAATGTCTTTGCAAATGGCTGATAAATCAACTGCTATACATGTCGGTATTTGTGAGGATGTGTTTGTTGTAGTTGCAAACGATACTATTTTAATGGACTTTGTTATTCTTGATATTCCCGAGGACGATAGTATGTCTATTAGTCTTGGAACACCCTTTTTTAATACTGCAGGGGCTATTATTGATTGCACTAAAGGCAATGTCACTTTTCATGTTAGTGGTAATGAGCATACGGTACACTTTCCGAGGAAACAACCGCAAGTTCATAGTATCAACTCTATTGGAAAAATTCCATTGATTATTATTGGAGGTTTTGAATTTCCTCTTCCTACTGTCTAGAAGAAATATGATATTCTTATTATTGGGGATGTGCATATCCCCGTTGAGGTAACATAGTGTTATTCGAAATTTCTCCGGTTCCATGTTATTCGGAATGAGTTTGTTAACAAGACCTGATCAACCTTGTTAGTGGATTCCTTTTGATGATCATGAGATGGATGAAACTAGAAGGCACAACCTGCTGTACCCTCCTTTTACTTTCTGTTATTTATATTAAATAAAATAAAAATAGCATTTTTCTGTCTGTTATCTGATTATCCGTGCAATATAAAAATACCCCGAAAATAAAAGTTCTCAAAATGCCCTAAAATTTAAATATGATTTTTCTGGAATATTTGACACTCAGAACACAGCAGGGGGGTCAACCACCTGCCCACGAGGGTGGAGGGCGCGCCCCCTGCCTCGTGGGCCCACGGTGGACCTCCTCCACTTATTCCTGCACCCACACACTTCTTCTTCCTTCCACAGACACGAATATCTAGTTCATACCCGAGTCCAATCTTGTTTTGCTGCCATTTTCGATCTCCTTGCTCAAAGCACCTCTCACAAAACTGCTTGGGGAGATTGTTCCTTGATATGTGACTCCTCCATTGGTCCAATTAGATTTTGTTCTAGTGCTTCATTCATTACAAATTTTTGCTGCTTAGGTGACCCTGTTCTTGAGCTTGCATGTCAAATTTATATGGTCAAAAGTAGTTTTGATGCATGATATAGGCCCTAGGCACTTGTAGGAGTAGTTGCTATCAATATTATTGAGTTTGGTTTACTTTTATTTTGAAGTTACTAAAAATTTCAGAATTTTTCAGAAAATGATGAAGAGACTTTTGAGGGGCTCATCGAGCTGAAGCTCGAAGGAAAAGGCACCGAAGCCCAAGTATAATCTGCCTCGTACCGCAGAGGTTCGGTCGTGTGAATGGCCTTCCGATGATTTCTTGAGAGCAGCCGGGATTTATGAAGATTTTCATGAATTTGCTAAGAATGCAGGCCTCACCGCTTTCCTCTACGACCAACGCGATCAGTATCTCTTACTCACAAATATCTTTGTGCAAAACTTTCATTTCCATTCTAGGAGCTCACCACCTACGGTGGAGTTTCATTTATATGATGAGCATAAGGAGATGTCACTTTATGATTTTTGTCGGGTTTGTTTAGTCCCTTTCGAGGGAAAGACAGAGGAACCACATCGCGAGGATGTGGATGGGTTTATTGATACTATCATTGTAGGGGAAACAAGGAAGGTTTTCGATGCACGAATCACTAGCATACATTTTCCTGTTTTACGCTATTTTGCATTATTTGCTAGTCGCTGTTTAATTGCCCGCGGAAACTGTGGAAACCTTAGTGTCCCTGATATTATTATTTTGCTCCACGGTTTATACGGTGATAACTCTGTTAGTATGGGCGACATTATTGCTAAACGTTTAAGTCTGAACCATACAAAGGGCCCCGTCTTTGGAAGCATCTATGCTTCACTCCCAGCTGCACATTTTAACATACCTATTAGGCATTATGAGAAGGAAGAAAAAGTGCTGCCTCGTGTTTATTTAGACTATAAAAGTGCTGCCTCGTGATTTATCTGCAGGCCAGTACCTTGTTCCGTTAGAGGCTGTTCACACCTACCGGAACCCAGCACCAGCCATGGAGCCAGAGCCGGAGCCACAAGTTGATCCTTCACGACAGTCTAATTGCCAGTGGGATCCGGAGATGATTGCCAGCCAGTGGCAATCGGAGTCTTCTTCTTCATCGCAGTACGACCCCAACTATTATTATGGATATCCGCCAGGCCAGCCGTGGCCATAGACCAACTTAGGCCAAAAGCCTAAGCTTGGGGGAGTACATATTTCTCACCGACATTACATTTATGTTCACACACTCATTGCTAGATGTCGGTGCTCATACTTTTTCATTGTATCATCCGTGCTACTTTATTTCCTTTTTATGCTTTCTTCTTGTGTGTTTGATAAACCTTAAGAAAAACCAAAAAAATTAGTTGTAGCTTTTAATTAGTTTACTTTCCATGCTTGTAGCAGTAATTAAAAAGAAAACCCAAAAAGATTTCCTATTCTTATTTTACTTGTTGGGAGCTTTCCCGTCTAAATAGTTTTATTTCTTTTCTTTTCTTTGGGGGTCGATAGGAGAAGACCATAATTAAATTGTTGAAGTGGCTCTTATATGCATAATTGTTGATCTGGCAAAAGAGCCCATATTGCCTTGTCTTCTCGTGTTTATCGAATGCTTGCAGATTCAGCTTAGTCCAATGCACATGCACAATTATTATTATTCACATCGTTCGGTCGTGCAAGTGAAAGGCAATTATGACGATATATGATGACTGATTGAGATGAGAAAAGCTGGTATGAACTCGACCTCTTTTGTTTTTGTAAATATGATTAGTTCATCGTTCTTGATTCGGCCTATTATGAATAAACATGTTTGCAATGACAACTAGAGATCATAGTTTCTTGTGCCATGCTTGATTAGCTATGAGTTATAATGGTTTACCTTGCGTGCCAACATGCTATTAAAATGGTTGTGATGTGGTATGATAGGGTGGTATCCTCCTCTGAATGATTTAAGTGACTTGACTTGGCACATGTTCACGCATGTAGTTGAAACAAAGTCAACATAGCCTTCACGATATTTATGTTCATGGTGGATTATATCCTACTCATGCTTGCGTTTGGTGTTGATTAATTTTAATGCATGTTCATGATTGTTGTTGCTCTCTAGCTGGTCGCTTCCCAGTTTTTTGCTAGCCTTCACCTGTGCTAAGCGGGAATACTGCTTGTGTATCCAACTCCACAAACCCCAAAGTTATTCCACATGAGTCCACTATACCTACCTATATACGGTATCTACCTGCCGTTCCAAGTAAATTTGTATGTGCCAAACTCTAAACCTTCAAATAAATATCCTGTTTTGTATGCTCGAATAGCTCATGTATCAACTAGGGCTGTCCGTATCTTCCATGTTAGGCGGGTTATTCTCAAGAGGAGTGGACTCCTCTCCTCACTCACGAGAAAGTGGTTGGTCACCGGGATGCCCAGTCCCATGCTTTGTGCAAACTAAATAAAAATAATTGCAGACAAAACTCCCCCCGGGACTCTTGTTAGTTGGAGGCACTCGTTGTTTTGAGCAAGCCATGATTGATGCTTGTTGGTGGAAGGGGGAGTATAAACTTTACCATTCTGTTTGGGAACCGCCTATAATGTGTGTAGCATGGAAGATATTGCCATCTCTTGGTTGTTATGTTGACAATGAAAGTATACCGCTCAAAATATTATTCACTTCTATTTCAAAACCGAGCTCTGGCACCTCTACAAATCCCTGCTTCCCTCTGTGAAGGGCCTATCTATTTACTTTCATGTTGAGTCATCATCCTCTTATTAAAAGCACTAGTTGGAGAGAACCGCTGTCATTTGCATTCATTATTGTTAGTTTACATTGAGTATGACTTGACTGGATCTCTTTTACCATGAATTACAAAGTCTAGTGAGTCCTTGGTCTTTAAAGGTGCTCCGCATTTATGTTTTGTGGTCTCAGAAAGGGCTAGCGAGATACCATCTTGTTATATCATATTATGATTGTTTTGAGAAAGTGTTGTCATCCGAGATTTATTATTATTGCTCACTAGTTGATTATGCTATTGATATGAGTAAACTTGAGACCTAAGCGTTATTGCGAATGTGGATAGTTATAATCTTCGCTAAAAACTTGAATGCAGGCTTTACATATTCACAACAACAAGAGCAAACAGAGTTTGTAAATTTTTTTCTTTATCACTTTCAGTTTATCAACTGAATTGCTTGAGGACAAGCAAAGGTTTAAGCTTGGGGGAGTTGATACGTCTCTGTCGTATCTAGTTTTCCAAACACTTTTGCCCTTGTTTTGGACTCTAACTTGCATGATTTGAATGGAACTAACCCGGACTGACGCTGCTTTCAGCAGAATTACCATGGTGTTATTTATGTGCAGAAACAAACATTCTCGGAATGACCTGAAACTTCATGGATCAACTTTTTGGAAAATATAAAAAATACCCGCAAAAGATGAAGTCTAGGGGGCCCACCACCTGTCCACGAGGGTGGGGGTGCGCCCCCCTACCTCGGGGGCCCCCTGGAACTCCTCCGACTCCAACTCCAACTCTATATATTGTGTTTTGGGGAGAAAAAAACCAAAGAGAAGAATTCATCGTGTTTTATGATATGGAGCCACCGCCAAGCCCTAAAACCTCTCGGGAGGGCTGATCTGGAGTCCGTTCGGGGCTCCGGAGAGGGGATCCATCGCCATTGTCATCAGCAACCATCCTCCATCACCAATTTCATGATGCTCTCCACCGTGCGTGAGTAATTCCATCGTAGGCTTGCTGGACGGTGATGGGTTGGATGAGATTTATCATGTAATCGAGTTAGTTTTGTTAGGGTTTGATCCCTAGTATCCACTATGTTCTGAGATTGATGTTGCTATGACTTTGCTATCCTTAATGCTTGTCACTAGGGCCCGAGTGCCATGATTTCAGATCTGAACCTATTATGTTTTCATAAATATATGAGTGTTATTGATCCTATCTTGCAAGTCTATAGTCACCTATTATGTGTTATGATCCGTTAACCCCGAAGTGACAATAATCGGGATAACCGGTGATGACCGTAGTTTGAGGAGTTCATGTATTCACTATGTGTTAATGCTTTGTTCTGGTACTCTATTAAAAGGAGGCCTTAATATCCCTTAGTTTCCATAAGAACCCCGCTGCCACGGGAGGGTAGGACAAAAGATGTCATGCAAGTTCTTTTCCATAAGCATGTATGACTATATTCGGAATACATGCCTACATTACATTGATGAACTGGGGCTAGTTCTGTGTCAACCTAGGTTATGACTGTTACATGATGAACCGCATCTGGCATAATTCTCCATCACCGATCCATTGCCTACGAGCTTTCCATACATTGTTCCTCGCTTATTTACTTTTCCGTTGCTATTGCTATCATCACTACAAAATACCAAAAACATTACTTTTACGACTGTTACCTTTTGCTACCATTACCACTACTATCATATTACTTTGCTACTAAATACTTTGCTGTAGATACTAAGTTTCCAGGTGTGGTTGAATTGACAACTCAGCTGCTAATACTTGAGAATTTTCTTTGGCTCCCCTTGTGTCGAATCAATAAATTTGGGTTGAATACTCTACCCTCGAAAACTGTTGCGATCCGCTATACTTGTGGGTTATCAACAAGTTAGAGTCCAAAACAAGGGAAAAAGTGTTTGGAAAAGTAGATACGACGGAGACGTATCAACTCCCCCAAGCTTAAATCTTTGCTTGTCCTCAAGCAATTCAGTTGATAAACTGAAAGTGATAAAGAAAAACTTTTACAAACTCTATTTGCTCTTGTTGTTGTAAATATGTAAAGCCAGCATTCAAGTTTTCAGCAAAGATTATGAACTAACCATATTCACAATAACATTTAGGTCTCATGTTTACTCATATCAATGGCATAATCAACTAGCGAGCAATAATAATAAATCTCGGATGACAACACTTTCTCAAAACAATCATAATATGATATAATAAGATGGTATCTCGCTAGCCCTTTCTGAGACCGCGAAACATAAATGCAGAGCACCTTTAAAGATCATGGACTGACTAGACATTGTAATTCATGGTAAAAGAGATCCAGTCAAGTCATATTCAATGTAAACTAACAATAATGCATGCAAATGACAACAGTGCTCTTCAACGGGTACTTTTTAATAAGAGGATGATGACTCAACATAAAATTAAATAGATAGGCCCTTCACAGAGGGAAGCAGGGATTTATAGAGGTGCCAGAGCTCGATTTTGAAATAGAAATGAATAATATTTTGAGCGGTATACTTTCATTATCAACATAACAACCGAGAGATCTTGATATCTTCCATGCTACACACATTATAGGCGGTTCCCAAGCAAAATGGTAAAGTTTATACTCCCCCACCACCAACAAGCATCAATCCATGGCTTGCCAGAAACAACATGTGCCTCCAACTAACAACAATCCTGGGGTTTTTTTTTGCAATTATTTTGATTTGATTTGAGCATGGGACTGGGCATCCCGGTGACCAGCCATTTTCTCATGAATGAGGAGCAGAGTCCACTCCTCTTGAGAATAACCCGCCTAGCATGGAAGATACAGATAGCCCTAGTTGATACATGAGCTATTCGAGCATAGAAAACATAATGTTTATTTGAAATTTTAGAGTTTAGAACATACAAATTTACTTGGAACGGCAGGTAGATACCGTAAATAGGTAGGTATGGTGGACTCATATGGAGTAACTTTGGGATTTATGGAATTGGATGCACAAGTAGTATTCCCGCTTAGTACAAGTGAAGGCTAGAAAGAGACTGGGAAGCGACCAGCTAGAGAGCGACAACAGTCATGAACATGCATTAAAATTAATCAACACCGACTGCAAGCATGAGTAGGATATAATTCACCATGAACATAAATATCGTAGAGGCTATGTTGATTTTGTTTCAACTACATGCATAAACATGTGCCAAGTCAAGCCACTCGAATCGTTCAAAGGAGGATACCACCCCATCATACCATGTCACAACCATTTTAATAGCATGTTGGCATGCAAAGTAAACCATTATAAACTCCTATCTCATTAAGCATGGCATAAGCAACTCTAATCTCTAATTGTCATCGCAAACATGTTTCACTCATAATAGCCTGAATCGGGAACGATGAACTAATCATATTTACAAAAACAAGAGAGGTCGAGTTTGTACCAGCTTTTCTCATCTCAATCAGTTCATCATATATCATCATTATTGCATTTCACTGGCGCGACTGAACGGTGTGGATAATGATAATAGTGCATGTGCATTGGACTAAGGTGGAATCTGCAAGCATTCAATACACAATAGAAGACAAGGTAATATGGGCTCTTTGTCAGATCAACAATAATGCATATAAGAGCCACTCAACATTTTCATTATGGTCTTCTCCTCTCGACCCCCAAAGAAAAAGAAAAGAAACAAAACTATTTACACGGGAAAGCTCCCAACAAGCAAAAGAAGAACGAGAAATCTTTTTGGGTTTTCTTTTTAATTACTACTACTACAGGCATGAAAAGTAAACTAGCTAAAATCTACAACTATTTTTTTGTTTTTTCTTAAGGTTTTTCAAACACACAAGAAGAAAACTTAAAAAGAAAATAAACTAGCATGGATGATACAATGAAAAAGTATGAGCACCGACAACTGGCATGTGTGTGTGAACATGAATGTAATGTCAGTGAGAAATACATACTCCCCCAAGCTTAGGCTTTTGGCCTAAGTTGGTCTATGCCCATGGATGGCCTGGTGGATATCCGGATTTGAAGCTGGGGTCGTACTGAGATGCATCAGCTACTGTCTAAAGAGCTGCAGCTTGGAGGCGGGCTACCTCCGCCCTCCTCTTGTACTCGTCCGCCTCCTCCCTGGTTATAACATATCTCCTTTTGCCTGAAAGTCAAAGAAAGCAGGAGCAGGGAGAGCGACGTGATAGGTGCGTCGTCTGTCAAAGATTAGTCGGTACTGGAGGGACTGATTGTTCCTCTCAATGAACTGATGACGAACCATAGCATTATAATCTAAATAAGCAGGAGGCAACTCAATATCATATCCATGTATGGGTATCTCAGGAAAATAAGCTAAATGGGTTGCATAAATTCCACCAAAGAAATCTCCATTAATTCTGTTATTATGCAACCTACATGCAACAATGGCCCCCAAGTTATATTGTCTATCTCCTAATACAACACTCTTGAGAACACTAAGATTTGGAACACACATGTGACATGCCTCATCCTTACCATTTATGCATCTACCTATAAAGAGAGCAAAATAATGTATAGAAGGAAAATGAATGCTCCCTATGGTAGCTTGCGTGATTTCCCTAGATTCCCCCATAATGATACTAGCAAGAAAATCCTTATATTCAGATTTACGAGGTTCACTAACATTACCCCACTGTGGGAGTTTACAAGCAGTATTAAAATCTTCTAAGTCCATGGTATAAGATTTATCATAAAGATCAAACACGACAGTTTGAGAATTGCGTGATGATGTAAATTCAAACCTTCTCACAAAGGAATTAGTGAGGTAGTAGTACTGACGGCACTTATCTGCCTCGAAGCTCTCAGATCAGTGTTACGCACATATGTGTCAAATTCCTCCTTGATCCTGCTCGAACCATGAAGTCCTCTGACGGCCATTCACAGGGCCGCACTTGAGCATCCCTTGGTAGTTCATTGTCCGGCTCGCGTATTGCCGGCCTGGGTCCTTGTTTCCTTGATGAACCACCTTGGTACATTTTCCTAAACATATTTCTTCCTCTGAAAAATTTCTGAAATTTTTAGTAACTCAAAATAAAAGTGAACCTGCAAACTCAACAAAATTGATAGCAACTACTCCTACAAGTGCCTAGAGGCTATATCATGCATTAAAACTACTTTTGACCACATAAATTTGACATGCAAGCTCAAGAACAGGGTCACCTAAGAAGCAAAAATTTGCAATGATAAAGCACTAGAACAAAAACTAATTGGACCATTGGAGGAGTCACACACCAAAGAACAATCCCCCAAAGCAGTTTTGTGAGAGGAGCTTTGAGCAAGGAGATCGAAAATGGCAGCAAGATGAGCAAGAACTCGAGTTTGAGCTGGCTAGTGATTTTTTCTAGAGCAAGACGAAGTGTGTGGGTGCAAGGATAAGTGGAGGGGACCCACGTGGGGTCCACGAGGCAGGGGGCGTACCCTCCACCCTCGTGGGCACGTGGCTGCTCCCCCTGCTGTATTCTCAGTGCCAAATATTCTCAAATATTCTAGAAAAAATCATACTTAATTTTCAGGACATTTGGAGAAAATTTATTTTCGGGGTATTTTTTTATTGCATGGATAATTCAGAAAGATAGAAAATACTATTTTTACTTTATTTAATATAAATAACAAAAAGTGAAAAGAGGGTATAGAGAGTTGTATTTTATAAATTCATCCATCTCATGCTCATCAAAAGAAATCCACTAACAATGTTGATCAGGTCTTGTTAACGAACCGGGGTATTTTTTTATTGCATGGATAATTCAGAAAACAGACAGAAAATACTATTTTTACTTTATTTAATATAAATAAAAGAAAGTGAAAAGAGGGTACGGAGAGTTGTGTTTTCTAAATTCATCTATCTCATGCTCATCAAAAGGAATCCACTAACAAGGTTGATCAGGTCTTGTTAACAAATTCATTTCGAATAACATGAAACTGGAGAATTTTCAAATAATACTAGGTTACCTCAACAGGGATATGCACATCCCCAACAATAAGAATATCATATTTCTTCTTGACAGTAGGGAGAGGAAATTCAAAACATCCAATAGTAATAGTTGAAATTTTTCCAATAGAATTGATACTGTAGACTTGAGGTTGTTTCCTCAGAAAGTGTACCATATGCTCATTACCATTAACATGAAAAGTGACATTGCCTTTGTTGCAATCAATAACAGACCCTGCAGTATTCAAGAAGGGTCTTCCAAGAATAATGGACATACTATCGTCCTCGGGAATATCAAGAATAACAAAGTCTGTTAAGATAGTAACATTTGCAACCAGAATAGGCACATCCTCACAAATACCGACAGGTATAGCAGTTGATTTGTCAGCCATTTGCAAAGATATTTAAGTAGGTGTCAACTTATTCAAATCAATTCTACGATATAAAGAGAGAGTCATAACACAAACACCGGCTCCAAGATCACATAAGGCAGTTTTAACATAGTTTGTTTTAATAGAGCATGGTATAGTTGGTACTCCTGGATCTCCAAGTTTCTTTGGTATTCCACCCTTAAAAGTGTAATTAGCAAGCATGGTGGAAATTTCAGCTTCCGGTATATTTCTTTTATTAGTAACAATTTTTTTCATATACTTAGCATAAGGATTCATTTTAAGCATATCAATCAAATGCATATGCAAAAAGATAGGTCTAATCATTTCAGCAAAGCGCTCAAAATCCTCATCATCCTTTTTCTTGGATGGTTTAGGAGGAAAAGGCATGGGTTTCTGAACCCATGGTTCTCTTTCCTTACCGTGCTTCCTAGCAATAAAATCTCTCTTATCATAATGTTGATTCTTTGATTGTGGGTTATCAAGATCAACAGCAGGTTCAATTTCTACATCATTATTATTGCTAGGTTGAGCATCAACATGAACATCATCATTCACATTATCACTAGGTTCATGTTCATTACCAGATTGTGTTTCAACATCAGAAATAGAAATATCATTGGGATTCTCAGGTGTGTCAACAACAGGTTCACTAGAATAATGCAAAGTCCTATCTTTTTTTTCTTCCCCTTAGAAGGACTAGGTTTATCAACATTAGTTCTCTGAGAATCTTGCTCAATTCTCTTAGGGTTGCCCTCAGGATACAAAAGTTCCCGAGTCCTTTTACCCCCTCTTGTCATAACTCTAACAACATTATCATTCTTCTTATTATTTAATTCAGTAAGCAAATCATTTTGAGCTTTAAGCACTTGTTGTCGGTGTCAAAACCGGCAGATCTCGGGTAGGGGGTCCCGAACTGTGCATCTAAGGCGGATGGTAACAGGAGGCAGGGGACACGGTGTTTTTCCCAGGTTCGGGCCCCCTTGATGGAGGTAAAACCCTACGTCCTGCTTGATTATTCTTGATAATATGAGTAGTACAAAAGTAGATCTACCACGAGATCAGAGAGGCTAAACCCTAGAAGCTAGCCTATGGTTTGATTGTATGTTGTCCTATGGACTAAAACCCTCCGGTTTATATAGACACCGAAGGGGGCTAGGGTTACACAGAGTCAGTTACATGGAAGGAGATCTACATATTTGTATTGCCAAGATTGCCTTCCACGCCAAGGAGAGTCCCATCCGGACACGGGACGAAGTCTTCAATATTGTATCTTCATAGTCCAACAGTCCGGCCAAAGGATATAGTCCGGCTGTCCGGATACCCCCTAGTCCAGGACTCCCTTAGTAGCCCCTGAACCAGGCTTCAATGACGATGAGTCCGGCGCGCAGATTGTCTTCGGCATTGCAAGGCGGGTTCCTCCTCCGAATACTTCGTAGAAGATTTTGAACATGAGGATCGTGTCCGGCTCTGCAAAACAAGTTCCACATACCACCGTAGAGAGAATAATATTTCCACAAATCTGATCTGCTGACGTACCCCATAGCGTGGCATCACACCACAACCAGGTCTTTATTCGAATCGTTTTTCATAATCTATCTTAGCGTGTCTCGCGAGGCGGTTTCCTTGGCACGTCTTGTCAAAGCAGAGATCGTGTCCCCTTATTACGGGATTCCCATCAATACGGATGTGGGTAACCCAACCGCGCCATCAATTACGGCGCTTGGGGGATAAGCAAGTTTTACCAGGCTGGTGGGGGCGCATAGTTTCGTCCGCCCTTATAAAGGGATAAGGTTTCACCTTTTTTTACCCCCGCCTTCTTCCTCCTTGCTCATCCATTTTCGTGCACTCGAGCTCCTGCGCCCAAGTTCACACCCTTCTCCTCAACTCTCTCCAAACATGTCCGGAGCGGGAGGCAAGTGGATGGTCTCCTCTGTCACGGAGGGACACGTCAAAAAACTACATGGGGCCGGATACTTAGCCGCGGATATTGCGCACCGGCTGCCAGCCGCGGGGCAGATCGTCCCTACCCCGGAACCTCAAGAAAGGGTGGTTTTCCTCCCGCACTTCGTCCATGGACTGGGGTTTCCCCTCCATCCATTTGTCTGCGACCTTATGTTCTATTATGGGCTGGACTTTCATGATGTGGCGCCGAATTTCATCTTCAACATCTCGGCCTTCATCGTCGTGTGCGAGGCTTTCCTCCGCATCCGGCCCCACTGTCACATCCCTGGTCCTGTTATGCACTAGGCTAGACCTCATGTGAGCATCATGTTTTAATTCAAATGAAATTTGAATTGAGGAATTTTCAAAGCCTCAGAAACCTTCTAAAAATGATCAACATTAAAATCTCCTCAAAGAAGTCCAAGAAAATGTTCCTCTTAGTCTTTGAAAATATTGCAAAGAGGTAGAACTCAAAACAATATTTTTGGTATCTCAGAGTTAATTATTTTGGGCCTTTGAATTAAATAAATAGCTATTTGCATTGGATATATATATTATATATAAATAATATATGTCCAATAATTACTGGAACATTTTATGTGGTTTGGTATATTTTAGTTCTAGCCACATAATTATTTTCAGGATTTTATAAAATGGTTTAGTATTTTTACTAAACCAAAACAAAGCAGAACAAAATAGAAAACAATAAATAAAAGCAGAGAGAGAGAACTTACCTCAGCTTACCTGGCAGCCCACCCGCAGCCCAACAGCTGGCCAGCCCATCTGGCCGGCCCAGCCCACCTCCTCCCCCTTGTCATCTTCCTCCTCAGCCAGGAGGACGAACAGGTGCGTGGCTGGCGCCGACGCTGCCCCGGCCACCTCCTGCTTCCCCTGGCCACCTCCTGCTTCCTCCTCGACGCCCCGGTGACGCCACGCGCCTCCCCGACCCCCTCTCACTTCCCCTCTCCCTCTGGACCGCTCCCCCTCCTCTGGCTCTCTCTTTCCCCCTCTCCCTGTGATCCCCGAGCACAGCCGTCGCCGCCGTTCGCCATAGCCGCAGCCACCAGCCCTCCCTCGCCCCTCCGCCAGTTCCATAAGCTCCGCCGCGTCGTCCTCGACCTCCTCGCTGAGCTACACAACGCCGGACGCCCTGAAGCCTTGCCAGTGCCGCTGTTTCCGCCCTCGGCCGCCGGAGATCCCCCTCGATGCTCCGCTCGCTCCGGTGCCTCCCCGAGCTCGCCGAGGCCACCGCTGCACCCGCTGTGAGCTCCTGTGCTGTTTCCCCCTCTTCCCTGGCCCGTTTTCTTCCTCTAACACCGATGCCCGTCGCGGCCGAGAGCTTCTCGCCGCCGGCCATGGCGCAGCCGTGGCCATAGCCGCGCATGCCCACGACGGAGTGCTCCACCGTGCTCATAAATCCCCCAGGAGCCCAACACACCAACCAGCTCCCCCTCCCGCGCACCGCAACGCCAAACCCGCGGGTGCCCGAACTCCGGCCGCCGCGGAAGTGCTCGTCGCCGTCGACTCAGGTCATCCCAGCTGCTGTCGCTGCTACCACTAGATGCGCAAGAACGCCAGCAAGCCGTAGCAACAAACCGCGCTCAAAATGGAGCCCCGTAGCGTTTTTCCGAAACGCTCCGCCGTCGTTTTGGTCGCCGCCGGCGTAACTCCGGCGAGGGTGACGTGGCAGATTAATTCGGGCTAATGACGCACTTAGTCAACACCTAGTGACACTGACAGCAGGGCCCACCTGCTAATTAATCATAGATTAGTTTCTGTTTAGTTTTTAACTAATCCTAGTGGCCCCACGCATCAGCGTTGACCATGCTGACGTGGCCATTGACTGGGTCCACATGTCAGTGACCCTAACTGGCACTGAGACACTGACGTATGGGCCCCACACGACAGGTTTGACCCGAGCCAGCCCAGTTGACTCTGCTGACGTCACAGTGACGTGGTGCTGACGCCATAAATCATTTTCTGGAATTATTTTAATTCTAAATATTCAGGAAATTCCAGAAAATGCCTAAAACTTCTAAAATGCATAGAAATTCAACCGTAACTCCAAATTAAATAATTTATATATGAAAAATTATCAGAAAAATTCAAGGAATCCATCTGTACCATTTTCATGCATGTTAGAACAACTTATAGCTGCTGTTTAGCACAAATCAATTAAAATGGCATTTGAATAATCACATATGGAGTTTAAATTTGAATCTTGTATTCAAACCAACTTCATTTAATCTGTTGCTAGTTGCATTAGCTCAAAAACACATTCATTTTGCCATGTCATGATCATGCATCATATTGTGCATTGCATTGATTGTGTTCCCTTCTATGTTGCCGGTATTTGTCCCCTCTCGATAGACGTGATACCGATGATGTGATCGTTGACACTGATGAAGACTCAATGTTATCTTCAGAAGTGCCAGGCAAGCAAAACCCCCTTGTTCATTCCGATAAAATCCCACTCTCTCGCTCCTGCTCTCTTTTACTGCATTAGGACAACATCGATTCATCTGTTACTTGCTGCGGTAGCTGAACCCCTTTATCCTTTGCATGACCTGTCATTGCCACAGTAAATAGATGAAACCCACTAGCATGAGTAGGAGTTGTTTGAGCCCTGTTGTGCCTACTCATTCATGCTTGTTTGTCATGCCTGCTACTGCTTAGAGTCGAGTCAGGTCTGATTCATCGGGGATGAATCAGAGGCGTGTGAACATGTCCTACTGTGTGTGAGCTAAGTGTGTGAACATGTTTTGGTAAAGGTAGCGGTGAGAGGCCATGTAGGAGTACATGGTGGGTTGTCTCATTGCAGCCATCCTCAGGAACTGAGTTCTGTGTTTGTGATCCATGATTCAGCTACTACCACGCATTGGGCCCGAAACCAATGGACCCTCTCGGCTTCTTGATCACCCTTGTCCTCTGTCCAGGAGTTGCAAGTAGTTTCTGGTGTTTGTAGTATGCTGGAGGCCGTGGGCAGCGCTGACCGTAGGGGTGGGCTGTGATGCAGTAGGCACGTGGCACGGTGTACCGGGTGCCCGTTTGGTGTCTCGGAACCCTGTTCACATCGTTTGGGGCTGTGAGCGAAACTCCGGCCGGATCTCCTCATGGATGGAACCCGAATAGGCGATAAACCTGGACTAGAGACTTGAGTGTTTAGGCAGGCCGTGGCCGACACCCACATTGGGCTTCCGCTTGAAGGTTGCCGAGTACATGTCGTGTAAACGGCGGTAAGTGGTGAGAGCGTGTGTGAAGAAGTACACCCCTGCAGGGTTAATATGATCTATTCGAATAGCCGTGTCCGCGGAAAAGGACTTCTGGGTTGCTTATATCAGTTCATAGACAAGTGAAAGTGGATACTCTAAAATACGCAAGATAAGCGTGAGTGCTATGGATGGCGTTCTCGTAGGGAGACGGGAGCGGATCCATAGTGGTGTATTGATATGGTGAATATGTGGACTCGTGTGCGCCACCTCAAAAGTGTTACCTGCAGTCGTAGTTCAGGATAGCCACCGAGTCAAAGCTGGCTTGCTGCAGTTAAACCCCACCATCCTCTTTGTTGATAATGATGCATATGTAGTTAGTTCTGATGTAAGTCTTGTTGGGTACATTTGTACTCACGTTTGCCTATTTTATGTTTTTGCAGAGAGACTTCGGTCTCACTAGTAGTTTCGCGTGGACTTCGACGTTTAGCTTGTTACCTCAGCTACGATCTTGTGCCCTCGACAGGATCTGGTAGATAGTCAGGCTTCTCAGCCTTTTTCATTTTTAGTTGTCTGTACTCAGACATGATAGCTTCCGCTTGTGCTTTGATTTGTATGCTCTGAATGTTGGGTCGTGAGACCCCTGTTTGTAATATCTCGCTCCTCGGAGCCTATTGATAAATTACTTGAGTCGTAGAGTCATGTTGTGATGCCATGTTGTATTTGCACATATCAAGCATATTGTGTGTATGTTATTGAAATGCTTGGTATGTGTGGGATCTGACCATCTAGTTGTTTATCTTTAGTAGCCTCTCTTACGGGGAAATGTCTCCTAGTGTTTCCACCGAGTCATGGTAGCTTGCTACTGCTCCGGAACACTTAGGCTGGCCGGCATGTGTCCTTCTTCGTTCCTGTGTCTGTCCCTTCGGGGAAATGTCACGCGATGAATACCGGAGTCCTGTTTGCCCGCTATAGCCCGGTTTGCCAGAGTCCTGCTAGCCCAGTGCTACAACCTGGATTCACTCGCTGATGACCGACACGTTCGATGCTGGGTCATGGATGCCTGTCCCTGTAAGTCTGTGCCACTTTGGGTTTACGACTAGCCATGTCAGCCCGGGCTCCTTATCATGTGGATGCTAGCAACACTGTCATATACGTGTGCCAAAAGGCGCAAACGGTCCCGGGCAAAGGTAAGGCGACACCCGTGGGAATACCGTGCGTGAGGCCGCAAAGTGATATGAGGTGTTACATGCTAGATCGATGTGGCATTGAGTCGGGGCTCTGATAGCGTTGGTATCAGAGCTTGACTGCCTGTAGGATTACCAAGCCAAACTGGTCGATGTTGAGTCTAGAAATTCTTTAGTTATATGTAGGGGAATTGATTGTGGGATGGAACGTAAGGCCCTTTTTACTCCTTATACCTCATGGCCTTCTGATCTGAGTCATCATCTTCTCTTCTACGGGGATTAAGAACTAGGATATCTCTTCTTTCTATTAGGATCACGTGTTACTAATCAGTGGACTTATAAGATTGTTGGATTTAAGTCTCAGTTCAGTTCCTACTACTTCCGTATGTTAATTGTTGATCTCGAAACCTTGATATTGTGCTTCTGAGTGGTTATGCCACCATTTTTGTGAATGTCTCAAATCTTTTCTGAGCATTTACAGCCGTTATGCTGTCCGAGTCATCCCAGGTTTCTAAGTAGTCTGATGCATTTGCAAATCCTTTCTTCCCGTTTCAATGTTCCCATGGGCCAATCAGTGAGTTGAGGTACTCCGTTACCTTGACACATATGTTGGAGATATTATTATGACCCTAGGTGTCTTAGGGGATCATCTAGTAATTTAGCCATGATTTGTGTTCCCAGTGTGATGATTCTGGCCATCATTCTCGAAAGCATCCCGTGATGCTACTTAGTAATAGGTATTCTGTTCCTGGGTTCTTGAACCCGAGATTCACTCTACCTACTTCATGTTGATAGTAATTGCTAGTGCCTTTAGGATATTAGTAACCTTTACGATAGTCCTTAAAGTCCGTGGTATCTTCTTCTTCCAAATACCATGAACTACTTATGGCAGAAGTTCCTCGTTGAACTGAACGATCACAACCAGAGTGCTCTTGATGAGTTCTCCATTATATGTTATGGCTCTGCCAGTTCTACTTTTCTGCATGGGTTATCCGGAAGAATTATGTTGAACTTGGTTCGACATACTAATCTATGCATCCACAACTCAGAAAGTTATATGTTCCTTTGAGTTGTCCCTCTTTAGTTGTCTACTGACCCTCGTCTATCAATTGATAGTCAAGAGTATGTGTGCGTTCGTTTATCGATGCCTATTACTCTGTGGTCCGTCAAGCCATTCTATCGTGGAATGACTAGGAGAAACAAACTCCAGTACCTCTTCCATATCCAGGATTGGGTCAAAGAAGTTGTGCTCCGCAGAACAAATTGCTAATCCAGCTTTTGTTCTTCTCTACCTTGGAGTATTACATATTTTATATCGAGATTGTTATAGGAATCGCACACCATCCTATGAACTCTTGGTACAGCGATACTTCTTGCCATCATTGTTCATTCCTCGGTTCCTGTGTTATTGTAACCGGAATGCCGACAAATGAATCATGGCATGTGAAATCAATATTGCTAGCAACTCTGTTGCTTGGTAGTAAATGGACGATAATTTCATCCTTAGCATATTGGTTATTGAATCATCATCCTAAGGTTGATCGTGCTACCTAGTCCCTATTTCCGATGCACTCTTCGGTCGTTGAGTTGGGATTTTGCCAATCCCTCGCTTATTTGATCATCTCTTCTTGCCCTGAAAAGCAAGATTGTTCTCGAGCTTAATAGCATATCGGTGGTTCGTGATGTCCTGAATATCTTCTCGGAAGTATTACCAGGTTGTCACCTGACCGCTTTGTTGAGCTCGTGATCAAGTTGGTTTCTTGTAAACTAACCTTCTCCAAGGATCTGTGTTGGATATCCCTGAGCTAGTTGGTTAAGCTAGACAGCAACTTGGAGAGTTGGAAGATAAAAGCTTGCCTGACGTAGTTCATGCTAAGGGATATCCTTCTGTGTATGTGTGTGTGTTTAAGAAAGATGATATCTTCATCAATTAGTCCTTGTGATCAGTTGTTGGACCTATTGTCCTACCCCATCTTTGATTTGAGTATGGGCTATCGTCAAATCAAATCAGAACCAATGATATTCGTAATGTTGTCTTACTCGTAGTTGTTTCTTCGAGCATACACCATTATATCTTTTGGGTCTGACCAATGCTATCACCTTGTTCACATAATTGTGGAATTCCACTTATATGGAAACCTGGATGAATTGTTGTTGAGTCCATGAGCAACATTTTTATCTTGTCCATAATTTTGTTGAACATTAAGCTAGTGTTGGAAACTTATATATGCATTATCTTCGTGTTCCGTTCATGAAGCATATGTTCGGATGAAAGAAGTGACTTACTCTTATACATGTGCATCTGATGCAAGTTGCCGCCGTGGATTCGAGAAAGTCAATGTTGCTCCCTTTGGAATCATCCCAAATCAATTATGCATACGTGCGAAGAATTCTGTGGTTTGGAGACTTGCAACCTTCATTCCATATGTATCCCTAACACACCAAGCCACTGATTGAGTTGTTCGGAGATAAGGAGTCTGTCTAAGGTGAACTCTTTGGACTTCCACGCGTGGAGACTTCGCTATCATCGATGATGGTTCCCCACCTTAACTCGGTAGTGTTTTATTATAAGACTACTATGTGGTCATGCCTGTCTGAGACAACGTGTTCACATGTGTGTAGCAGAACCAGCTCATGTTTTGGAGCTTGCTATCGTAGTTCATTCCCCGAGAATCTCGCAACGTCATCTCGTCGATTCGTGTTGCAAACTTCCGTTTTTCTTCCTAGACTCGATGAGTCTGGAATATCCTGACACCAACCAGATCTGAATCTCAGGCAGATATGATGGTTGGAATATTTCCCAAGAATTATAATATTGGTCGCGCGATAACCGGTAAAGTGGATGTCGTGGCCAACACACCCAGCCGGAAGACCTGTTATTATAATATCTTGATTGATGAAGTTGGCCACCCCCCCATAGGGATTTCGTAGGATTTACTCCCTAGTTGCCCCTATGGATTTCTGAGATCCTGAAGTCCGACCTTTTACTTGATGTTCTAGATATCAAACCATATCTATGAATGGGTTACACTAGCACATCAAGGAGAACATTAGAAGCGGAGTGCTAAATGTCTCTCGGTCGATCATCCAGATTTTATTTCCTTGGCCCCGCCAAGGGTGAAATCTGAGAAGGTGTTATCTTCCTTTGCATCTGCATCCTCCATCACCATTCATCATGGTAGTAAGTTGTGTTACCGGACCCTTGACACGGATGTTGGTAAAACCTTGATGATTATGGAATTGCTCAAGTTCTTGAGAGCACGCGCAAGTGCTAGGTTTGATCGTCGGCATTAACTGTATAGCGCTCTCAGTTTCCTCGGTTATGCTATAACCATTCCAATAGTGGGATAACTCTCTATTGTTGAGCCTCTCCCCAGTTACTAGAATCATTCCCATCATTTGCATTTTGTTCCCAGTTTACACCGCCAATGTACCATTCTACCATGGGTCTCTTCCATTTCCGGTGATAAGCAAATTCATCCATTGCGTTGTCTTCAACAAGGTAATCCACATCATCCAAGTTCGAGTATGCCATTCTACTGACCCCCTCCAAATGATCGTTGTGAATTGCCTTAGGCTGGTATGAAGAGTTTCAATGATCTCTGAATCAAAAGTAATTCTTTTTGCCACTTAAGGTAATAATCTACGAATCACCCTACTCCAGGATGTTTCGTCGTGGTATCATGGCAACTCAACTCCTCGCTACGTTGACAATCGTTTACCACCTTCTTAGGTGTGGAATTGTTGTCTACCTAGTGAACCTTCGTCATCCGTTTCTTTCCACCCCTCTTGATGTGTATCTCGTGTCTCAACCCGAGAGATGGTTCTATGTCTCATTCCGTGAGTTAATCCTGAGTTGTTCGATCTTCGAGGAGATCGACCCTTCTAGAGCCTCCTTCTCTCCAGGTCATGTTGGCAGGATTTCTCAGAGCAAGACTTCAAGACAATAATGGTGATCGAATCAACGTTCCTATGAAGTGCAACCTGGATCGTGAAGATTGTACTAGTTGCGTTCCCCCTTCACCTTACCCTACGCTTGAATCTCGGGACGAGATTTTTGTTTAGTGGGGGTGAGTTGTCACATCCCTGGTCCTGTTATGCACTAGGCTAGACCTCATGTGAGCATCATGTTTTAATTCAAATGAAATTTGAATTGAGGAATTTTCAAAGCCTCAGAAACCTTCTAAAAATGATCAACATTAAAATCTCCTCAAAGAAGTCCAAGAAAATGTTCCTCTTAGTCTCTGAAAATATTGCAAAGAGGTAGAACTCAAAACAATATTTTTGGTATCTCAGAGTTAATTATTTTGGGCCTTTGAATTAAATAAATAGCTATTTGCATTGGATATATATATTATATATAAATAATATATGTCCAATAATTACTGGAACATTTTATGTGGTTTGGTATATTTTAGTTCTAGCCACATAATTATTTTCAGGATTTTATAAAATGGTTTAGTATTTTTACTAAACCAAAACAAAGCAGAACAAAATAGAAAACAATAAATAAAAGCAGAGGGAGAGAACTTACCTCAGCTTACCTGGCAGCCCACCCGCAGCCCAACAGCTGGCCAGCCCATCTGGCCGGCCCAGCCCACCTCCTCCCCCTTGTCATCTTCCTCCTCAGCCAGGAGGACGAACAGGTGCGTGGCGGGCGCCGACGCTGCCCCGGCCACCTCCTGCTTCCCCTGGCCACCTCCTGCTTCCTCCTCGACGCCCCGGTGACGCCACGCGCCTCCCCGACCCCCCTCTCACTTCCCCTCTCCCTCTGGACCGTCCCCCTCCTCTGGCTCTCTCTTTCCCCCTCTCCTTGTGATCCCCGAGCGTAGCCGTCGCCACCGTTCGCCATAGCCGCAGCCACCAGCCCTCCCTCGCCCCTCCGCCAGTTCCATAAGCTCCGCCGCGTCGTCCTCGACCTCCTCGCTGAGCTACGCAACGCCGGACGCCCTGAAGCCTTGCCAGTGCCGCCGTTTCCGACCTCGGCCGCCGGAGATCCCCCTCGATGCTCCGCTCGCTCCGGTGCCTCCCCGAGCTCGCCGAGGCCACCGCTGCACCCGCTGTGAGCTCCTGTGCTGTTTCCCCCTCTTCCCTGGCCCGTTTTCTTCCTCTAACACCGATGCCCGTCGCGGCCGAGAGCTTCTCGCCGCCGGCCATGGCGCAGCCGTGGCCATAGCCGCGCATGCCCACGACGGAGTGCTCCACCGTGCTCATAAAGCCCCCAGGAGCCCAACACACCAACCAGCTCCCCCTCCCGCGCACCGCAACGCCAAACCCGCGAGTGCCCGAACTCCGGCCGCCGCGGAAGTGCTCGTCGCCATCGACTCAGGTCATCCCAGCTGCTGTCGCTGCTACCACTAGATGCGCAAGAACGCCAGCAAGCCGTAGCAACAAACCGCGCTCAAAATGGAGCCCCGTAGCGTTTTTCCGAAACGCTCCGCCGTCGTTTTGGTCGCCGCCGGCGTAACTCCGGCGAGGGTGACGTGGCAGATTAATTCGGGCTAATGACGCACTTAGTCAACACCTAGTGACACTGACAGCAGGGCCCACCTGCTAATTAATCATAGCTTAGTTTTTGTTTAGTTTTTAACTAATCCTAGTGGCCCCACGCATCAGCGTTGACCATGCTGACGTGGCCATTGACTGGGTCCACATGTCAGTGACCCTAACTGGCACTGAGACACTGACGTATGGGCCCCACACGACAGGTTTGACCCGAGCCAGCCCAGTTGACTCTGCTGACGTCACAGTGACGTGGTGCTGACGCCATAAATCATTTTCTGGAATTATTTTAATTCTAAATATTCAGGAAATTCCAGAAAATGCCTAAAACTTCTAAAATTCATAGAAATTCAACCGTAACTCCAAATTAAATAATTTATATATGAAAAATTATCAGAAAAATTCAAGGAATCCATCTGTACCATTTTCATGCATGTTAGAACAACTTATAGCTGCTGTTTAGCACAAATCAATTAAAATGGCATTTGAATAATCACATATGGAGTTTAAATTTGAATCTTGTATTCAAACCAACTTCATTTAATCTGTTGCTAGTTGCATTAGCTCAAAAACACATTCATTTTGCCATGTCATGATCATGCATCATATTGTGCATTGCATTGATTGTGTTCCCTTCTATGTTGCCGGTATTTGTCCCCTCTCGATAGACGTGATACCGATGATGTGATCGTTGACACTGATGAAGACTCAATGTTATCTTCAGAAGTGCCAGGCAAGCAAAACCCCCTTGTTCATTCTGATAAAATCCCACTCTCTTGCTCCTGCTCTCTTTTACTGCATTAGGACAACATCGATTCATCTGTTACTTGCTGCGGTAGCTGAACCCCTTTATCCTTTGCATGACCTGTCATTGCCACAGTAAATAGATGAAACCCACTAGCATGAGTAGGAGTTGTTTGAGCCCTGTTGTGCCTACTCATTCATGCTTGTTTGTCATGCCTGCTACTGCTTAGAGTCGAGTCAGGTCTGATTCATCGGGGATGAATCAGAGGCGTGTGAACATGTCCTACTGTGTGTGAGCTAAGTGTGTGAACACGTTTTGGTAAAGGTAGCGGTGAGAGGCCATGTAGGAGTACATGGTGGGTTGTCTCATTGCAGCCGTCCTCAGGAACTGAGTTCTGTGTTTGTGATCCATGATTCAGCTACTACCACGCATTGGGCCCGAAACCAATGGACCCTCTCGGCTTCTTGATCACCCTTGTCCTCTGTCCAGGAGTTGCAAGTAGTTTCTGGTGTTTGTAGTATGCTGGAGGCCGTGGGCAGCGCTGACCGTAGGGGTGGGCTGTGATGCGGTAGGCACGTGGCACGGTGTACCGGGCGCCCGTTTGGTGTCTCGGAACCCTGTTCACATCGTTTGGGGCTGTGAGCGAAACTCCGGCCGGATCTCCTCATGGATGGAACCCGAATAGGCGATAAACCTGGACTAGAGACTTGAGTGTTTAGGCAGGCCGTGGCCGACACCCACATTGGGCTTCCGCTTGAAGGTTGCCGAGTACATGTCGTGTAAACGGCGGTAAGTGGTGAGAGCGTGTGTGAAGAAGTACACCCCTGCAGGGTTAATATGATCTATTCGAATAGCCGTGTCCGCGGAAAAGGACTTCTGGGTTGCTTATATCAGTTCATAGACAAGTGAAAGTGGATACTCTAAAATACGCAAGATAAGCGTGAGTGCTATGGATGGCGTTCTCGTAGGGAGACGGGAGCGGATCCATAGTGGTGTATTGATATGGTGAATATGTGGACTCGTGTGCGCCACCTCAAAAGTGTTACCTGCAGTCGTAGTTCAGGATAGCCACCGAGTCAAAGCTGGCTTGCTGCAGTTAAACCCCACCATCCCCTTTGTTGATAATGATGCATATGTAGTTAGTTCTGATGTAAGTCTTGCTGGGTACATTTGTACTCACGTTTGCCTATTTTATGTTTTTGCAGAGAGACTTCGGTCTCACTAGTAGTTTCGCGTGGACTTCGACGTTTAGCTTGTTACCTCAGCTACGATCTTGTGCCCTCGACAGGATCTGGTAGATAGTCAGGCTTCTCAGCCTTTTTCATTTTTAGTTGTCTGTACTCAGACATGATAGCTTCCGCTTGTGCTTTGATTTGTATGCTCTGAATGTTGGGTCGTGAGACCCCTGTTTGTAATATCTCGCTCCTCGGAGCCTATTGATAAATTACTTGAGTCGTAGAGTCATGTTGTGATGCCATGTTGTATTTGCACATATCGAGCATATTGTGTGTATGTTATTGAAATGCTTGGTATGTGTGGGATCTGACCATCTAGTTGTTTATCTTTAGTAGCCTCTCTTACGGGGAAATGTCTCCTAGTGTTTCCACCGAGTCATGGTAGCTTGCTACTGCTCCGGAACACTTAGGCTGGCCGGCATGTGTCCTTCTTCGTTCCTGTGTCTGTCCCTTCGGGGAAATGTCACGTGATGAATACCGGAGTCCTGTTAGCCCGCTACAGCCCGGTTTGCCGGAGTCCTGCTAGCCCAGTGCTACAGCCTGGATTCACTCGCTGATGACCGACACATTCGATGCTAGGTCATGGATGCCTGTCCCTGTAAGTCTGTGCCACTTTGGGTTTACGACTAGCCATGTCAGCCCGGGCTCCTTATCATGTGGATGCTAGCGACACTGTCATATACGTGTGCCAAAAGGCGCAAACGGTCCCGGGAAAAGGTAAGGCGACACCCGTGGGAATACCGTGCGTGAGGCCGCAAAGTGATATGAGGTGTTACATGCTAGATCGATGTGGCATTGAGTCGGGGTCCTGACACCCACTTCGGCCTGTGGCTGACGACCTTCAATATCAAGCCGAAGGTGGTTGGCGGCCAACAAGCAGAATGCGGCGGAGCCATGGTGGGCAAAATGCCCAACGTTACATGGCTCGAGGGCTCCTTCGTGGAGAACATAAAGGGGTGGCAATCGGGGTGGTTCTACATCATCGAGCCACGCGACACCAACTGGGTGGCGGCCCTCGAGTTTTGATCCGGAATCCCCAGGCGGCTCACTTCCGGGAAGGAGAAGGGTCTGTCCTGGGGCTCATCGGTGGAGCTGGACGGACTCCAGAAGTGTATCCAGAACATGATAGGCAAGAAACTTAAGCTTTTCAACATAGTCCAGGTCATGCTCTTCCGCCGGATCCTCCCGTGTCAACAACGGGCTTTCAACTTATGGGAGTTCGACCCGGCCCAGCACAAGACTCTATGCGAGCTCTTCGACACGACACATAAGGATGTCTGGAAGGTGCTGTTCAAGGGCGCCAAGGTCCCCCCTTCTCTTACCGAGGACCGCGGGCTAAGCGCGAAGCGCCCTGCGAATCCGGTGAGTTCTGTACATCTGGTAGGGTATTTATTTCCCATAGCTTAACCATGTGCGGGGTCTAAGCTCCCATGCCTTTGACAGGAATGGGTGGAGACATCGGAGCAGATTAACTGTCCGGCCCCTCTACCCGAAGACCCTGCAGACGCTCTCTTGATGGAGATGCAGACTCCGGCTCCTTATGAGGTGCCGGAGAATACCAAGAAGAAGGCCACGGGAACCCGATAGAGTTCCCGGCGCCAGGTGGTATCGGACACATCGTCCGATAACTCCGAGACTCACTCCTCCCATGAAAACGAGGAGGAGGAAGATGAAGATTCTCCCCCTCCAGCTGGGGAGACAAGAAAAGGAAGGCCGCCCCAACCGGGGAGGCTGAAGGGTCCAAGAAAGGAAGGACTCTCCTTCCGGACTGTTCCACCACCGCCGCCGACGGTGAAGACGAGTGGCTACTCAGGGCCAAGCCCCTGGCGAAGTCGTAAGTATACGGATACCAGAGTAACTCATAGAATACTTTTGTTGCACTGCTTCTCCTAATGTCGAATATGATTATGCAGTCCGCCCCGAGCCCGTATCGACGTATCCTCGTCGGATGGTTCCTTAGACTCGTTGGATATGGATAGTGATACACTTCCAACCGCCTCCTCTCCTTGCCCTGCGGAAAATGTCGAGGTATTGTCTCAAGGGGCACCGAGCCGGGGGGAGATAGTCCCGGAGGCACCTCAAGGCGACCTTCCGGACTCCAGGAGCAAAGGGAGCAAGACTCCCAAGGGCTCCAAGTTCGGCCCTCATCCGAACACCGCGCTGGAACCTCCAGTGGTTCCAGACTCAGGCAGACGGCCCCCTTCCAAGAGGGGCAAGCCGCCCATGCCGGTGACCTCTGTCCATCCAAAGGCACCGGACAACCTGTTGGGAGCGCTTCGCGGCCCTTCCATCGACAAAGAGCACCGCACTATTATGAGTGCGGTGATCAAGAAGGTTCAGTCCACCAAGAGCGGACTAACTGAAGCCTATGCCAGCCTTCTAACAAGCTTTGAGGTAAGTATTTAAAATATAGGAAAATGTTACCACATAGACAGTAGCCCCTGATGCTCTGTTTGGTGTTCACAAAGAAAAGCCGAATAGAGGATCAAATAATATCTGCAGGAGTCTAATATAAGTACGTCTGTATGCGTATGCAGGCTTTGCTGCTTACTTCTGCCGCACTGACTGTGGAGGTCGCTGCACTGAAGCAGGACCTCAAGCGGTCCGAGAAAGAGCTCGGCCTTGCCAAGAGGCAGCTCGAGGAGAACAAAGGTAAGTAATACCTTGTCTATATAAAAAAGAAAATGTGGTTGCGAAATGACAGGATCATCATGAATGTGCCAGGGGCCACGACCGAAGTGGTGACCCTGAAGCAAGCGTTGTCCGAGGCCGAAAACAAAGCGGCCAATGAGTGCACCGAGCGGGAGAGACAAGAGGCATGGGTGGGCAAGGTGCAGCAAGAGCTCCAGGCTCTCATGAAGAAACACGAGACTTTGGAGCTTGACTCGAAGACACGAGAGTCCGAGCTTGCTGCAGCCCTCGAGAGCACAAAGCATGCCAAGGCTGAAGCCCAAAAGGCCCTCCAAGAAATTGAGGTGATGAGGAAGATAGCGGAGGGTAAGGCATTCAATATGCAAAGCAAGCATGTCAAAGTAAATTACTTGTTACTTACCCGAGTCCGGAGCTCTCCAGGAGCATTCGCAGATTTGCCTCGCAGCATGTCGGATGCCGCGAAATATTACCGGGCCGAGGAGGGAAGCTCGACGGATAAGTTGTTCTGGTCTCACTATACTGGGACCGAACACCCGATGCCTATGAGCAACCAACTGAAGCAACTGGTCGAGCTGCACAAGGCTGCCGAACAT
Source organism: Triticum aestivum (assembly GCF_018294505.1). Lineage (NCBI taxonomy): Eukaryota > Viridiplantae > Streptophyta > Magnoliopsida > Poales > Poaceae > Triticum > Triticum aestivum. Next base: position 214,096,111 of record NC_057812.1, read on the forward strand.
GCCATGAGGGGCCTTATAGTCTGGATGTGGCCTGGCGACTCCCTTCCCAAGAGCTACTTTGGCCTGGTGAGGCGGCTTGTGGAGGCCTGCCCCCGGCTGGAAGTCATCAAGCGGTCCGTCTGCATCGAAGGGGCCTGCCGGGCTTTTGCCCGTGCGAAGGTGCACTGGGCCAAGATGGACGCCGAGAAGCTGGTGAAGGAGGGGCCACCGCAGGGCAAGGAGCATCGCCACCCCGAAATGTATTATGATAGTGTCCTGAAGGGTGCCCGTCTTGTGGCGGACGAGTGTGCGAAGGATGTAATTTTTGAATGAACTTGCTCATGTGATTCTGTATTATGAAAACTTGTTCATATGCGCTATGCAACGCTTGTTTGAATTTAAAATATTACCTTCTATGCGGCTGTTTATTCAATCTGAGAGATGGCCAGTCGTCGGCTTCTGCCCCCATCCCCTGAGTGCTGGGGTGTTCGGGATAAATCTGAGCACTCTTTTTTCCATTGTTGGGTCCTTCGAGGGAGGTGCTCAGCACAACGAACAAGGCAATCGGACTATAATGCTTTATCACCCTCACTTAGCCATAGAAGTCTACAATTTTAAATTTTGGCGAAGCCCCTAGTATTCGGAAGGCCAAATTCGGGGCGCTATACACGCCTTAAGCCGGACAAAGCCGACTCCTCTCTCTAAGCGGCATAAGTCTTTAGGGACTCGAGACCTCTCGAACAGCGACTGGCTCACGCCTTATCATGACAGTCAGTTTTAGCTTTCTCTACTGAGGTGCTTGCCCAGATGAACTAGGGCACAATCGCAGTAGTTCTCCCAGTGCTACCTTAGCCGATATAGCGGAATGTAAGGTACCAAAACATGGGAGCCGGGCAAACCCAACTATTGACCGAAGACATGATTCGGAGCTGATGCATATAATGCTATAAGTTTGGGGTGCCGCACTGTTGAAAGTGTTCAGACTTCTCACGCCGTATTATGGGGTATGCTTAAGCCCCTGGCATATTGGCCGTACCAAAGTGTACGGGTGCTGAATGTTGTGAATGAACATATATATATATATATATAGAGAGAAAAGAAGAATAGAGAATGCGGTAATAGTCTAGTGCTATGCATTGTTTATTCAAAAAGGTGCGTCGAAGCAGAATGATACAAGTAGTGCGATAAGGAAAAAGTGGGACTATTTGACATGTCCCCTCCAAGGGCAACCCGAGGAATGGTATTTGAAGCAAGTATTTCACTCGTTATCAGAGACCACCTGGGAGTTCCATGGTGCGACGTATCTTTCTGCCTCCTTGGTTGTTGCATCGTGTGTCCGGTGATCGTATTGCCGGACGGGGTTTCCAGAGATTAAAGTCCTGGAAGAGAGAGAAATAACAAAGCGGGAAGCCCGTAGTGCGGTTGAGCCGCGTCTTGGGGCGTGCCGTAGTCGTGCCCCCTCCCCACCTGTGCCCATGGTATTTTCAATGCGTAATTATGTACGCGTGGCACAGATTTCGCCGTTTGGCCGGGACTGGGGTGGGGGACGTATTGCTATGCGAGCTCGGAACGCGCCAGGCGGTCTTGTTGCCGATTACTCCGGGCACGCTTGAAGGTGTCCTGGTCTTTAATCGCCGAACTGGTGGACTTCCTTAAGAGGCCGCTTTGCGCTTCTGCTGCGAGGGTCGCAGTGTGCTCCTCCGTCCGGAGGGAGCGCTCTGTGTTTCCATTGACTGTGATGACCCCCCGAGATCCTGGCATCTTGAGCTTGAGATATGCATAGTGCGGTACCGCGTTGAATCTCGCAAATGCGGTTCACCCGAGCAGTGCATGATAGCCACTGCGGAACGGGACTTTATCGAAGATTAACTCCTCGCTTCGGAAGTTATCCGGGGATCCGAAGACCACTTCTAGTGTGACTGAGCTTGTGCAATGGGCCTCTACACCTGGGATGACGCCTTTGAAGGTCGTTTTTGTGGGTTCGATCCTTGAGGGGTCTATACCCATTTTGCGCACTGTGTCCTGATAAAGCAGGTTCAGGCTGCCGCCACCGTCCATAAGGACTCAAGTGAGGTGAAATCCGTCGATGATTGGGTCTAGGACCAGTGCGGCGAATCCGCCATGACGGATACTAGTTGGATGGTCCCTGCGATCAAAGGTGATCGGATAGGAAGACCATGGGTTGAACTTTGGGGCGACTGGCTCCAACGCATATACATCCCTTAACGCACGCTTCCGCTCCCTCTTGGGGATGTGGGTTGCGTATATCATGTTCACCGTCCGCACTTGTGGGGGGAACCTCTTCTGTCCTCCGGTGTTCGGCTGTCGGGGCTCTTCCTCGTCATTGCGATGTAGCCCCTTATCTTTGTTTTCGGCGTTTAACTTGTCGGCCTGCTTGAACACCCAACATTCCATGTTGGTGTGGTTGGCTGGCTTGTCGGGGGTGCCATGTATTTGGCACGAGCGATCGAGTATATGGTCCAAACTGGACGGGTCCGGAGTGCTTCTTTTGAATGGCTTTTTCCGCTGACCGGGTTTAGAACCTCTGAATCTGGCATTGACTGTCGTATCCTTGGTATTGTCGTTATTGACGCGGCGCTTATGTTTGTTGTGACGTGACCTGCCATTGCTATCCTTGGTATCTGAAGTACCGTGGTTTGATATGTTATTGCTGCGAGCCAGCCAGCTGTCTTCTCCCATGCAAAAGCGGGTCATGAGTGTCGTGAGGGCTGCCATAGATTTCGGCTTTTCCTGGCCAAGGTGCCGGGCGAGCCACTCGTCGCGGATGTTGTGCTTAAAAGCTGCTAGGGCCTTTGCATCCAGACAGTTGATGATTTGATTTTTGTTTGTCAGGAACCGTGTCCAGAATTTCCTGGGCGATTCCTCTGGCAACTGAATTATGTGGCTCAAGTCATCAGCATCTGGTGGTCGCGCATAAGTGCCCTGGAAGTTGTCGAGGAATGCGGCTTCCAGATCTTCCCAACCGCCGATGGATTCTGCTGGCAGGCTGTTGAGCCAATGCCGAGCTGGTACTTTGAGCTTGAGTGGGAGGTATTTGATGGTGTGTAGATCATCACCGCGGGCCATGTGGATGTGCAGGAGGAAGTCTTCGATCCATACCGTAGGATCTGTTGTGCCGTCGTATGATTTGATATTTACGGGTTTGAAACCCTCTGGGATTTTGTGATCCATTACTTCGTCCGTGAAGCATATGGGGTGCGTGGCGCCTCTGTAGTGGGCTATGCCGTGACGCATCTCGAATGAGTCTTGTCCGCTGTGTTCGGCCCAGCCGGATTTACTTTTACTGTATCCGGCATGACGGTTATCGTCTCTCGTAGTGGCACGCCCTCGTGATCCGTAGATCGATCTTGCGTGTTTTGCTTTGTCCTCCAATACGTCTCGTAGGTCTAGCGTGTTTCCCCGTGCCTTGTCATTTTTATTTGAGTGGCGTCGGGGTGCGGGCTGAGTTTTTGGCTGAAATGCCTCTGTGTCATGGCCACGAGGTGGCCGATCAGCCGCGTCATATGCTACTAAGTGGGTGGTGGGTGGGCGGCGAATTTCTTCATCATCCGCATCCCAATCCTGCCGAACGTAGTTCGGCCAGGACTCTCCTGACAGGGAGAGAGACCTTAATGAGTTCAGCATGTTGACGAAGGGTGAGTGCCGAAAGATATCCGTGGAGGTGAACTCCATGATCGGTGCCCAGTCAGATTCGATAGGCACGGGCGCAGGCGGTTCGGAGTCCGTGGTCGGGGAAGAATCCGGCAATTTGGCATCACGGCTCTCGTGAAGGGTAAGGTCGATACTCGGATCGATCGCTGCTGAGAATGTGGCCTCCGTGGCGGGGTCTATCCCCTCGTCCGTGGATGGCGCAATCGGCTCCGAATTGAGGGTCGGAGCGGTTGCCGGTGCGATCTCCTGCACACTGTCCGACGGTAGAGCTAAATCATACTCATCGTGACCGTGCGGCATACTCGACAGGGGCTCGAATCCATCGAAGATCAAGTCTCCATAGATGTCGGCCGTGTAATTTAAGCTTCCAAACCTGACCTGGTGGCAAGGGGCGTAACTCTCGATCTACTCCAGATGGCCAAGCGAGTTGGCCCGCAGTGCGAAGCCGCCGAATACAAAGATCTGTCCGGGGAGAAAAGTCTCACCCTGGACTGCATCGCTATTGATGATCGAAGGAGCCATCAAGCCTAATGATGACGACATAGAGGAACTCTCAATGGAAGCACCAATGTCGGTGTCAAAACCAGCGGATCTCGGGTAGGGGGTCCCGAACTGTGCGTCTAAGGCGGATGGTAACAGGAGGCAGGGGACACGATGTTTTACCCAGGTTCGGGCCCTCTTGATGGAGGTAAAACCCTACGTCCTGCTTGATTATTCTTCATAATATGAGTAGTACAAGAGTAGATCTACCACGATATCAGAGAGGCTAAACCCTAGAAGCTAGCCTATGGTTTGATTGTATGTTGTCCTACAGACTAAAACCCTCCGGTTTATATAGACATCGGAGGGGGCTAGGGTTACACAGATTCGGTTAGAAGGAAGGAGATCTACATATCCGTATTGCCAAGCTTGCCTTCCATGCCAAGGAGAGTCCCATTCGGACACGGGTCAAAGTCTTCAATCTTGTATCTTCATAGTCCAACATCCGGCCAAAGGATATAGTCCAGCTGTCCGGATACCCCCTAATCCAGGACTCCCTCACTTGTTCTACTTGAGTGGTAACCATAGAAGCATGTTTACTAATAAGTTTAAGTTCACCTTTACCTCTAGACATATAATCACTCAAGTGTTCAAGCATATCAGCATGTTTCAATTGTCTACCAACATAAGCATTGAAGTTTTGTTGTTTAACCATAATGCCATCAAACTCATCCAAGCATTGGCTAGCGAACTTAGTAAATGGGATTTCACATTTATCAAATCTATAGAGAGAATTTACCTTTACTACCTGTGTCGGGTTATCAAGACCATGTATTTCTTCAATGGGTGGTAAATTCTTAACATCTTCAGCTTTAATACCTTTTTCTTTCATAGATTTCTTTGCCTCTTGCATATCTTCAGGACTGAGAAATAGAATACCCCTTTTCTTCAGAGTTGGCTTAGGAATTGGTTCAGGAAGTGTCCAATTATTTTCATTAGTCAATATATTATTCAATAGCAATTCAGCTTGATCAACAATTCTTTCCCTAAAAACACAACCAGCACAACTATCCAGGTAATCTCTGGAAGCATCGGTTAGTCCATTATAAAAGATATCAAGTATTTCATTTTTCTTGAGAGGATGATCAGGCAAAGCATTAAGTAATCGAAGAAGCCTCCCCCAAGCTTTGGGAGACTCTCTTCTTCAATTTGCACAAAATTGTATATTTCCCTTAAGGCAGCTTGTTTCTTATGAGCGAGAAAATATTTAGCAGAGAAGCAATAAATCATATCCTGGGGACTACACACACAACTAGGACCAAGAGAATTAAACCATGTCTTAGCATCACCCTTTAATAAGAACAGAAACAACTTAAGGATAAAGTAATAGCGAGTTTTCTCATCATGAGTAAACAGGGTGGCTATATCATCTAATTTATTAAGATGTGCCACAATAGTTTCAGATTCATAGCCATAAAAAGGATCAGATTCAACCAAAGTAATTAACTCGGGATCGACAGAGAAATCATAATCCTTATCAGTTATAAAGATAGGTGAAGTAGCAAAAGCTGGGTCATATTTCGTTCTAGCATTCAAAGACTTTTCTTTAAGCTTAACTAATAATTTCTTAAGATCAGATCTATCATTGTAGGTAAGAAAGTCTCTAGCAGTTTCTTCATCCATAACATAACCCTCAGGCACAACAAGCAATTCATATCTGGGGAGAGAATCTTCATCATCACTTTCATCAATATTATCAGTTTCACTAATTTCATTCTCTCTAACCCTAGCAAGTTGTTCATAAAGAAATTCACCTAGTGGCATAGTATTATCAAGCATAGAAGTAGTTTCATCATAAGTATCATTCAAAGCAAAAGTGTCATCATCAATAACATGCGACCTATCAGAATCAATATCAGCAGTAGGTGTCGCAAGTTTACTCAAAATAGAAGGTGAATCAAGTGCAGAGCTAGATGGCAGTTCCTTACCTCCTCTCGTAGTTGAGGGAAAAATCTTGGTTCTTTGATCTTTCAAGTTCTTCATAATGATAAGCAGATATAAATCCCAGTGACTCAAAGAATAGAGCTATGCTCCCCGGCAACGGCGCCAGAAAATAGTCTTGATAACCCACAAGTATAGGGGATCGCAACAGTTTTCGAGGGTAGAGTGTTCAACCCAAATTTATTGATTCGACACAAGGGGGGCCAAAGAATATTCTCAAGTATTAGTAGCTGAGTTGTCAATTCAACCACACCTGGAAAACTTAATATCTGCAACAAAGTATTTAGTAGCAAAGTAGTATGATAGTAGCGGTAACGGTAGCAAAAGTAATAGTTTTGGTTTTATAGTGATTGTAACAGTAGCAACGAAAAAGTAAATAAGCGAAGATCAATATGTGAAAACCTCGTAGGCAATGGATCAGTGATGGATACTTATGTCGGATGCGATTCCTCATGCAATAGTTATAACATAGGGTGACACAGAACTAGCTCCAGTTCATTAATGTAATGTAGGCATGTATTCCGAATATAGTCGTTCGTGCTTATGGAAAAGAACTTGCATGAAATCTTTTGTCCTACTCTCCCGTGGCAGCGTGGTCCTATTGGAAGCTAAGGGATATTAAGGCCTCCTTGAGGGAGTCCTGGATTAGGGGGTGTCCGGATGGCCGGACTATACCTTCAGCCGGACTCCTGGACTATGAAGATACAAGATTGTAGACTTCGTCTCGTGTCCGGAAGGGACTTTCCTTGGCGTGGAAGGAAAGCTTGGCGATACGGATATGTAGATCTCCTACCATTGTAACCGACTTTGTGTAACCCTAACCCTCTCCGGTGTCATTATAAACCGGAGGGTTTTAGTCCGTAGGACAACATATAGAACAACAATCATACCATAGGCTAGCTTCTAGGGTTTAGCCTCTCCGATCTCGTGGTAGATCTACTCTTGTACTACCCATATCATCAATATTAATCAAGCAGGACGTAGGGTTTTACCTCCATCAAGAGGGCCCGAACCTGGGTAAAACTTCGTGTCCCTTGCCTCCTATTACTATCCGGCCTAGACGCACAGTTCAGGACCCCCTACCCGAGATCCGCCGGTTTTGACACCGACATTGGTGCTTTCATTGAGAGTTCCTCTGTGTCATCGCCATCAGGCTTGATGGCTCCTACGATCATCAATAGCGATGCAGTCCAGGGTGAGACCTTCCTCCCCTGACAGATCTTCGTCTTTGGCGGCTTCGCACTGCGGGCCAATTCACTTGGCCATCTGGAGAAGATTGAAAGCTATGCCCCTGGCCGTCAGGTCAGGTTTGGAAGCTTAAACTACACAGCTGGCATCCGCGGGGAGTTGATCTTCGACGGATACGAGCCACTACCGCGTGCGCCACACTGTCACGATGAGCATGATCTAGCTCTGCCGCCGAACAGTGCCCCGGAGGCCGCACCCGCATTGGCTTCGACCCTTAATTCGGAGCCAACTGCGCTGATCGAGGACGGGTGGTTGGACGCCGCCTCGGGGGCTGCGATCCCAATGGTGATCGAGCCGAACACTAGCCCCGCACTCCGCGAGACTCGTGACTCCAAGGAGCCGGACTCCTCTCCGGACTCCGAAACCTCCACGCCCGTGCCGATTGAATTCGATTGGGCGCCGATCATGGAGTTTACTGCCGCGAACATCTTTCAGCACTCTCCTTTCGGCGATATTTTGAAAACACTAAAGTCTCTCTCTTTATCAAGAGAGCCCTGTCCGGACTACGGTTAACAAGGTTGGGATACGGACGATGAAGAAATTCAAAGCCCACCCACCACCCACTTTGTAGCCACTGTCGACGATTTAACCGACATGCTCGACTTCGACTCCGAAGACATCAACGGTATGGACGCCGATGCAGGAGACGATGAAGAACCAGCGCCTATTGGGCCCTGGAAAGCCACCTCGTCATATGACATATACATGGTGGACACCCCAAAAGAAGGAGATGGCGATGGAACAGCGGAGGATGACCCCTCCAAGAAACAGCCTAAGCACCGGCGTCAGCGGTGCCGCTCAAAATCCCACCAAAGCAAATTCGGTGATTCCAGCATGGGAGATAATAATACTCCGGAGAGTGCCGAAGAAAACCCCCTCCAGCAAGATTCAGCACAGGAGGATGGAGAAGCCAGCCCTCATGAGAGAGCGGCAGACAGAGAGGTCGAGAACGATAATTATATGCCTCCCTCCGAAGACGAGGCAAGCCTCGACGATGACGAATTCGTCGTGCCAGAGGATCCCGTCGAGCAAGAGCATTTTCAACGCAGGCTTATGGCCATGGCAAGAAGCCTCAAGAAAAAACAGCAACAACTTAGAGCTGATCAAGATTTGCTAGTCGACAGATGGACTGAAGTCCTTGCGGCCGAAGAGCATAAACTCGAACGCCCCTCCAAGAGCTACCCAAAGCACAGGTTGCTACCCCGATTAGAGGAGGAAGCACTTAAACCTACATCACCAGCACTTGATATGCCCGACCGGCCACCTCGTGGCCGCGACAGCGAGGCCTCTCGGCCCTCCACTCAAGCCGCACCCCGTAACAAGGCACGGGAAAATGCGCCAGACCTGTGAGATATGCTGGAGGACAAGGCAAGGCAAACAAGATCGATCTACGGATCGCGTGGGCGCCCCACGACTCGAGACGGTAACTGTCACGCCGGACACAAACCCGGTAGGGCCGAACACAGTAGACAAAGCTCATTGGAGCTACATCGTGATATAGCCCAGTACAGAGGCGCCGCACACCCACTGTGCTCACAAACGAAGTAATGGATCATCAAATCCCCAAGGGTTTCAAACCCGTAAACATCGAATCATATGATGGCACAAGAGATCCTGCGGTATGGATCGAGGATTATCTCCTTCATATCCACATGGCCCGCGGCGATGATCGCCATGCCATCAAATACCTCCCACTCAATCTTAAAGGACCATCTCGACATTGGCTTAACAGCTTGCCAGCAGGATCAATCAGTTGTTGGTAGGACATGGAAGCCGCATTCCTCGACAATTTCCAGGGCACTTATGTGCGACCACCAGACGCCGATGACCTAAGTCACATAATTCAGCAGCCAGAGGAATCGGCTAGGCAATTCTGGACACGGTTCGTAACAAAGAAAAAGCAAATAGTCAACTGTCAGGACGCAGAGGCCCTAGCAGCCTTCAAGCACAATATTCGTGACGAGTGGCTTGCCCGGCACCTTGGACAGGAAAAGCCGAAATCTATGGCAGCACTCACGACACTCATGACCCGCTTTTGCGCGGGAGAAGACAGCTGGCTTGCTCGTAGCAACAATATGACCAAGAACCCTAGTAATTCGGATACCAGGGACAGTAGTGGCAGGTCGCGTCGCAACAAGCAGAAGCGCCGCATTAACGGCGACAATGCTGAGGATACGACAGTTAATGCCGGATTCAGAGGCTATAAATCCGGTCAACGGAAAAAGGCATTCAAAAGAAATCCTAGGGGCCCGTCCAGTTTGGACCAAATACTCGACCGCTTGTGCCAGATACATGGTACCCCCGAAAAGCCGGCCAATCACACCAACAGGGATTGTTGGGTGTTCAAGCAGGCAGGCAAGTTAAATGCCGAAAATACTGACAAGGGGCTACATAGCGATGACGACGAAGAGCCCCGGCCGCCGAACAACAGTGGACAGAAGGGTTTTCCCCCACAAGTGCGGACGGTGAACATGATATACGCAACCCACATCCCCAAGAGGGAGCAGAAGCGCGCGTTAAGGGACGTATACGCGGTAGAGCCAGTCGCCCCAAAGTTCAACCCATGGTCCTCCTGCCCGATCACCTTTGATCGAAGGGACCATCCCACTAGCACCCGTCATGGCGGATTCGCCGCATTGGTTCTAGACCCTATTATTGAAGGATTTCATCTCACTAGAGTCCTTATGAACGGCGGCAGCAGCCTGAACTTGCTTTACCAGGATACAGTGCGGAAAATGGGCATAGATCCCTCGAGGATTAAGCCCACCAAAATGACCTTTAAAGGCGTAATACCAGGTGTAGAGGCCAACTGTGCAGGCTCAGTCACACTTGAAGTGGTCTTCGGATCTCCGGATAATTTCTGAAGCGAGGAGTTAATCTTCGACATAGTCCCATTCCGTAGTGGCTATCACGCACTGCTCGAGCGAACCGCATTCGCCAAGTTCAATGCGGTACCGCACTATGCATGCCTTAAGCTCAAGATGCCAGGCCCTCGAGGAGTAATTACGGTCAATGGAAACACCGAATGCTCCCTCCGAACGGAGGAGCACACAGCGGCCCTTGCTGCGGAAGTTCAAAGCAGCCTCTCCAGGCAGTTCTCCAGTCCGGCCATTAAACGTCCGGACACCATCAAGCGCGCCCGGAGTAACCTACAACAAGACCGCCTGGCACATTCTGAGTAGGCGTAGCAATACGGCCCCAACCCCAGCCCTCGCAAAAATGCGACGCCAGTGCTTCGCGTACATAACTATGCTCTAGAAATACCATGGGTACGGGGGGAGGGGCACCATCACGGCACACCCGAAACACGGCTTAAACCGCACCAGGGGCTGCCGATTTTTTAATTTTCTCTTACTTTCAGGACTCCATTCTTCGGAAGGCCTGTTCGGCAGTTCAATTGCCGCACAAACGATGCAAGAACCAGGGAAGCAGACAAGCCATGCCGCATTATGGAACTCCCAGATGGTCTCTATCACGAGCAGTATACCTATTTCGCATACCATTCCGCAGCTTGCCCCTTGAACGGACATGTTAAATAGTCCAACCTTTTGCTTATCGCATTATTTGTATCGTTCTGCTTTGATCGCAGCCCTTTTTAATAACAATGCATAGCTTTTGTCTATTTTTGCATTACTTTTTTTACAAATATATGTTCCTTAACGACATGTTGCACCCGTACACTTTGGTACGGCCAAAATACGCCAGCGGCTTTAGTACCCCTCAATATGGTGTGAGAAGTCCGAACACTTTAACAAGTGCGGCACCCCGAACTTATAGCATTATATGCATCGGATCCGAATCATGTCTTGGGTCAATAGTTGGGTTTGCCCGGCTCCTATGTTTTGGTGCCTTACGTTCCGCTATATCGGCTAAGGTAGCACTAGGAGAACTACTGCGATTGTGCCCCAGTTGAGCTGGGTCGAGCACCTCAGTAGAGAAAGCTAAAACTGACTGTCATGATGAAGCAAGAGTTGGTCGCTGTTCGAGAGGTTTTTCGAGTCCCTAAAGACTTATGCCGCTTAGAGCGAGGAGTCGGCTCTGTCCGGCCAAGGCATGGATAGCGCCCCGAACTCGGTCTTCCGAATATCAGGGGCTTTACCGAAATTTAAAATTATAGAATTCTATGGCTAAGTGAGAGTGTTCATGCATTATAGTCTGATTGCCTTGTTCGTTGTGCTGAGCGCCTCCCTCGAAGGACCCAAACATGGGAAAAAGAGCGCTCAGGTTTATCCCCGAACACCCCAGCACTAGCGACACGGGGGCAGAAGCCGACGACTCGCCATCTCTCAGAATTGATAAATAGCCGCACAGAAGGTAATATTTTAAATTCCAACAGCATTTCTTAGCGCATACGAACAAGTTTTCAGCGCACAGGACAAAACGAGCGAGTTTTACTCAAAAATTACATCCCTGGAACATTCATCCACCATAAGGCAGTCACCCTTCAGAACATCCTTATAATAATTCTCGGGCTTGCGATGCTCTTTCCCCGGCGGTGGCCCGTCCTTCACATGCTTCTCAGCATCCAGCTTGCCCGAGTGCACCTTAGCATGGGCAAGGGCCCTACGGGCACCTTCAATGCAGACGGAGCGCTTGATGACTTCGAGCCTTGGACAGGCCCCACCAGCCGCCGCACCAGCCCGAAATAGCTCCCAGGCAGAGACTCTCCAGGCCATAGCCGAACTATGAGGCCTTTCATGGCCTGTTCGGCCGCCTTGTGGAGCTCGACCAGTTGCTTCAGCTGGTCCCTCAGGGGCACGGGATGTCCGGCCTCAACATACTGAGACCAGAACACCTTCTCTATCGAGCTGCCCTCCTCGGCGTGATAGAATGCGGCGGCATCGGACACGCTACGGGGAAGATCTGCGAATGCTCCTGGAGAGCTCCGGATTCGGGTAAGTAACAAGTTACTCACGTTTATGTGTTTGCTTTGCATAAAGAATGCCTTACCCGCCGCTATCTTTTTCACCGCATCCAACTCCTGGAGGGTCTTCTGGGACTCGGCCTTGGCAGACTTGGCATCTTTAATAGCCACCGCGAGCTCAGACGCTCGCGTCTTTGAGTCAAGCTCCAAACTCTCATGTTTTTTCATGAGAGCCTGGAGGTCTTGCCGCACCTTGCCAACCTGGGCCTCATACTTCTCCCGCTCGGTGCGCTCCGTGGCCGCCCTCTTCTCGGCCTCGAGCAGCGCTTGCTTAAGGGTCGCCACCTCAGACATGGCCCCTACAATAGCCACGATAATCCTGTCATTTTTTGTAATTGCACCTTTTATATATATATATTTAAACAAGGTATTTCTTACCTTCCTTCTCCTCGAGCTGCTTCTTGGCACGCCCGAGCTCTTGCTCGGACTGCTCGAGGTTCTGCTTTAGCATGTCCATTTCCGCAGTCAGTGCAGCGGACGCCAGCAGAGAAGCCTGCATACGCATATTGACTCCTTTTTGTTAGACTCCTGTGAATTTTATTTGATCCTCTATTCGGCTTTTCTTCCCGAACGCCAAACAGAGCATCAGGGGCTACTGTCTATGCGGTAATATTATTTACACATTCTGTACTTACCTCAAAGCCTGTTAAAAGGCTAGTACAAGCTTCAGTCAGTCCGCTCTTGGCGGACTGAACCTTCTGGACCACCGCACTCATAATGGTGCGGTGCTCCTCGTCGATGGAGGCGCCTTTGAGCACCTCCAACAGATTGTCCGGCGCCTCCGGTTGGACGGGGGTCACAGGCACGGTGGGCTTGCTCCTCTTGGAAGGAGGTACCCCGCCGGACTCTGGAACCTTTGAAGGTTCCGGAGCGGTGTCCGGCCTAGAGTCGGACTTGGAGCCCTGGGGGGTCACCTTGCGGCACCTCCAGGACCACCTCCTCCTGGCTTGGAACCTGTTGGGACAACACTTCAGCATCGTCCGTAGGGCGGGGGGAGGAGGCCGTCGGAAGCGAATTCACATCCGACGAGTCCAGTGAACCGCTCGACGTCGCGTCGAGACGGTCTTTGGGTGGGCTGCATAATCATATTCGACATAAGGGAAAGCTGTGCAATAAAGGAATACTATGAATTACTCTAGTATCCGGATACTTACGATTTCGCCAGGGGCTTGGCCCTGAGCGGCCACTCCTCTCCGCCGTCGTCGGCGTCGGTGGAGTAGTCCGGAGGAAGGGTTTTCCCCTTCTTAGACCTTTTGGCCTCCCAAGTGAGGGCGGCTTTCCTTTTCTTCTCTCCCCCCACTGGAGGGGGAGAGGTCTCTTCCTCCTCCTCCTCGTCTTCACGAGAGGAATGCGCCTTGGAGCCGTCGGATGATGAACCCAACACCTCCTGGCGCCGGGCACTTTTTCGAGTCCCCGTGGCCTTTTTCGTGGCATTCTTCTCCGGCACCACATGGGGTGCCGGAACCAGCAGCTTCGCCAAGTGGGCATCGGCTGGGTCTTCGGGCAAAGGAGCCGGACAGTCGATCTGTCCGAACTTCGCCTGCCAAACCTGTCAAAGGTAAGGGAGCTTAGATCCCGCATAGAGTTAAACTATGAAAAACTAATACCCTATAAAAGGTACAAACAACTTACCGCGCTAGCGTGACGCTGTGCGCTGAATCCGGATCCTCGATAGCGGATGCGGGAGCCTCGGCGCCCTTGAAAAGCACCTTCCAGGCATCTTCGTACATCGTGTCGAAGAGCCTGCTCAGAGTTCGGTGCTGCGCTGGGTTGAACTCCCACAGATTGAAGGCCCGTTGTTGACACGGGAGGATCCGGCGGATGAGCATAACCTGGACTACGTTGACAAGCTTGAGCTACTTGTCCACCAGGGTTTGGATGCATGTTTGCAGTCCAGTCACCTCTCCTTTGCTGCCCCACGACAGGCCCGTCTCTTTCCAGGACATGAGCCGCGTTGGGGGTCCGGACCGAAACTCGGGGGCTGTGACCCACTCAGGGTCACGCGGCTCGGTGATGTAAAACCACCCCGATTACCACCCCTTCAGGGTCTCCACATAGGAGCCCTCGAGCCATAAGACGTTGGGCATCTTGCCCACCATGGCTCCTCCGCACTCCGCCTGGTTGCCGTGCACCACCTTCGGCTTGACATTGAAAGTCTTGAGCCATAGGCCGAAATGGGGGCGGATGCAGAGGAAAGCCTCGCACACGACAATAAACACCGAGATGTTGAGGATGAAGTTCGGGGCCAGATCATGGAAATCCAGGCCATAGTAGAACATGAGTCCCCGGATGAATGGGTGAATAGGAAAGCCCAGTCCGCGGAGGAAGTGGGGAAGGAACACTACCCTCTCATGGGGCCTTGGGGTGGGGAGGAGCTGCCCCTCTTCGGGAAGCCGGTACGCGATGTCGTTAGACAAGTATCCGACCTTCCTCAGTTTTTTGATGTGTCCCTCCGTGACGGAGGAGACCATGGCGTCTCTGCACTCCGCCTGGGTGCCGCGCACCACCTTCGGCTTGACATTGAAAGTCTTGAGCCATAGGCCGAAATGGGGGCGGATGCGGAAGAAAGCCTCGCACACGACGATGAACACCGAGATGTTGAGGACAAAGTTCGGGGCCAGATCATGGAAATCCAGGCCATAGTAGAACATGAGCCCCCGGACAAATTGGTGGAGAGGAAAGCCCAGTGCGCGGAGGAAATGAGGGAGGAACACCACCCTCTCATGGGGCCTAGGGGTGGGGATGAGCTGCCCCTCTTGGGGAAGCCGGTGCGCAATGTCGTTAGACAAGTATCCGGCCTTCCTCACTCTTTTGATGTGTCCCTCCGTAACGGAGGAGACCATCCACTTGCCTCCCGCTCCGGACATGGCTGGAGAAGGTTGAGGTGGGGTGTGCGGACTTGGGCGCTGGAGCTCGAGTCTGCGGAAATGGATAGGCAAAGGAGGAAGAAGGCGTGGATGAAAAGGTGGATCCTTATCCCCTTATATGGGCGAACGCGACTATGCGTCCCCACCAGCCTGGTAAAACTCGCTTATCTCCCAAGCACCGTAATCAATGGCGCGGTTGGGTTACCCACGCCCGTATTGATGAGAATCCCGGAATAAGGGGGCACGATCTCTGCTTTGACAAGACGTGCCAAGGAAACTGCCTCGCTAAACGCGCTGAGGAGGAACAGTAAAACAATTCGAATAAAGACATGGTTGTGGTGTGATGTCACGCTATGGAATGCATCAGCAGATTAGATTTGTGTAAATATTATTCTCTCTATGGAAATATGTGGAAACTTATTTTGTAGAGCCGGACACTACCTTTGTGTTCAAAATCTTCTATGAAGTACTTGGAGGAGGAACCCGCCTTGCAATGCCGAAGACAATCTGCGCACCGGACTCGTCGTCATTGAAGCCTGGTTCAGGGGCTACTGAGGGAGTCCTGGATTTGGGGGTGCCCAGATGGCCGGACTATACCTTCAGCCGGACTCCTGGACTATGAAGATACAAGATTGAAGACTTCGTCCCGTGCCCGGAAGGGACTTTCCTTGGCGTGGAAGGCAAGCTTGGCGATACAGATATGTAGATCTCCTACCATTGTAACCGACTTTGTGTAACCCTAACCCTCTCCGGTGTCTATATAAACCGGAGGGTTTTAGTCCGTAGGACAACATATAGAACAACAATCATACCATAGGCTAGCTTCTAGGGTTTAGCCTCTCCGATATCGTGGTAGATCTACTCTTGTACTACCCATATCATCAATATTAATCAAGCAGGACGTAGGGTTTTACCTCCATCAAGAGGGCCCGAACCTGGGTAAAACTTCGTGTCCCTTGCCTCCTGTTACCATCCGGCCTAGACGCACAGTTCGGGACCCCCTACCCGAGATCCGCCGGTTTTGACACCGACACTCCTTTTAATAGAGTACTGGATCAAAGCATTAACACTTAGTGAATACATGAACTCCTCAAACTACGGTCATCAACAGGAGTGGTCCCGATTATTGTCACTTTGGGGTTACCGGATCATAACACATAGTAGGTGACTATTTACTTGCAAGATAGGATCAAGAACTCACATATATTCATGGAAACATAATAGGTTCAGATCTGAAATCATGACACTCGGGCCCTAGTGACAAGCATTAAGCATAGCAAAGTCATAGCAACATCAATCTCAGAACATAGTGGATACTAGGGATCAAACCCTAACAAAACTAACTCGATTACATGATAAAGCTCATCCAACCCATCACCGTCCAGCAAGCCTATGATGGAATTACTCACGCACGACGGTGAGCATCATGAAATTGGTGACGGAGGAAGGTTGATGATGACGATGGCGACAGATTCCCCTCTCCGGAGCCCCGAATGTACTCCAGATCAGCCCTCCCGAGAGAGATTAGGGCTTGGTGGTGGCTCCGTATCATAAAACGTGATGAATCCTTCTCGCTCATTTTTTCTCCTTGAACGTGAATATATAGAGTTGGAGTTGAGGCCGGTGGAGCACCAGGGGGCCCACAAGGCAGGGGGCGTGCCCAGGGGGTAGGGGTAATGGTAGCGAAGTGTTTAGTAGCTGAGTTGTCAATTCAACCACACCTGGAAACTTAATATCTGCAGCAAAGTGTTTAGTAGCAAAGTAATATGATAGTAGTGGTAACGGTAGCAAAAGTAATATTTTTGGTTTTATAGTGATTGTAAAAGTAGCAACGGAAAAATAAATAAGTTAAGAGCAATATATGAAAAGCTCATAGGAATTGGATCGGTGATGGAGAATTATGTTGGATGCGATCAACCATGCAACACCTGGAAAAGAACTTGCTTGACATCTTTTGTCCTACTCTCCCGTGGCAGCATGGTCCTATTGGAAACTAAGGGATATTAAGGCCTCCTTTTAATAGAGTACTGAAACAAAGCATTAACACTTAGTGAATACATGAACTCATCAAACTACGGTCATCACCAGGAGTGGTCCCTATTATTGTCACTTCGGGGTTAATGGATCATAACACATAGTAGGTGACTATTTACTTGCAAGATAGGATCAAGAACTCATATATATTCATGGAAACATAATAGGTTCAGATCTGAAATCATGACACTCGGGCCCTAGTGACAAGCATTAAGCATAGCAAAGTCATAGCAACATCAATCTCAGAACATAGTGGATACTAGGGATCAAACCCTAACAAAACTAACTCGATTACATAATAAACCTCATCCAACCCATCACCGTCCAGCAAGCCTACGATGGAATTACTCACGCACGGCAGTGAGCATCATGAAATTGGTGATGGAGGAAGGTTGATGATGACGATGGCGACGGATTCCCCTCTCCTGAGCCCCGAACGGACTCCAGATCAACCCTCCCGAGAGGTTTTAGGGCTTGGCGGTGGCTCCGTATCGTAAAACGTGATGGATCCTTCTCTCTGATTTTTCTCCCTGAAAGCAAATATATGGAGTCAAGATGGACGTCGTGGAGCCTCATGGGGCCCATGAGGCAGGGGGCGCGCCC